>NW_011914971.1:0-189061 GCF_000151845.1 Pteropus vampyrus | reverse complement strand
GACTCCCATCCATACACAGAGATGTTTTCCGGCTCTTGCCACTCTAGTATCTCAATTTCAGAAGTGTGACATGTCCTAGCTTGCACACACTGTGCACCCGAGGCCTGGCTCCCCCGGTGCACTTTGGGGGCCTGGTTCCCCTGGGGCCTGGTGCACCTGGGGGGCCTGGCGCACCCAGGGTATGATCCGTGACGCCACCTGGGTCACGAATCCAGGACCTTCTGCGTGTAAAGCAGACTGCTAACCACTACACAATGGAGCCACCCCCCACAACTGTGTATTTTTGATAAGGCAAATCCTTTAATTTTTCCTGGAAAATTGATACATGATATTTCAAATAATTGTGTGGACTCATATCTGTTTGGCAACAAAATATAGATAATAAATTGCTATGAAATTATTTTAACATCCCTGCTCTTTCAAATATAGAAGCCTTAATAAGATTGATATTTATTATTTATGTCTATATCAGTTTATATATATGTATCTATGCTTTTGTCAAAACTCATAATTCTCAGTAAGAAAAACAGGTCAGAAAAAAATGGTGAAGATGGTAGAGGCTCTGTTCATCCCTCTGGCAACCGACTCAAAGTTGTGACAGAAACAAGAAGCAAACAGCATGGAAAATTGCCTGGGATCTAGATGAACAAGCCATACAACTAGGGAGAGAACTAAGAACTCACCCTGCAACAGCAGAAAGTAGGACCGGGTGAGGACGCAAGGCTAACCGACCCAAGCGGAGAAGTGGGACAGAGGCAGCAGCAGATGCCTCTTAAAGGGGCTGTGTCTCCGAGCGAACTTTTGCAGCGACGGACATACTTGCTCTGAGCACGAGCACTGGTTTGACTGCACAGAAGTCACCAGGGACTTAAAGGGGAACACTGAGCTGTTGGAGTGAAGGCTGAAGGGAGACTCGCTCTGTACAGAAGTGCCTTCAGTATCCATTATTCCTTCCTGCTCCAGTGTGTAGATTCAGCGCCGCCACATCTGAGACATCATCAAACTGGAAAATAGAGGTTGCAGAATCCTTGAAACTGTGCCTCCCCCTTCTTGTGGCTCCACCCAAGCCACATCCAGCTGTGTCCCTGCTTAGACAGGTGCCCCTTGCCGAGCAGTGCCTAGACTCACACTGGTGGCAGCTAGCCTCAGCTTCTGGTGTGGCCTTTTGAGGCAACAATAAGCACAGCATCTGGGGATTGCTTGCTGAATCTTAACAGGTGACCTCGGAGGGGTAGGGGCTAAGTTTGGCCTGGAGGTGAACTCCTCTCAGGACTGTGCCACTGGATACCTACCACTCAAAGCTGCACTAATAAGACCAGGAGACCTAAGAGCTTCGCTTAGTACATAGAAACAGACACAGAAAAGTAGCCAAAACGGGAAGACAAAGAAGCAGAAACCATATGAGACAACAGAACAGAGATCCAGAAATAATGGAGTCAAGCAACCTAACAGATGCAGAGTTGAAAACACTGGTTATAAAGATGCTCGTTGAACTTAGGGGAAGTGTAGATGAATTCAACAAAGAGATAAAAAACATAAAACGGAAATGGAAATTATAAAAGAGAACCAGTCAGAAATGAAGAACACATTATCTGGGATGAAGAGTATATTAGATGGAATAAACAGAGTGGATGGAGAAGAGGATCAAACCACTGATATAGAGGATGGGAAGCCGAGGACACTCAATCAGAATGGCAAGAAAAAAGAAGACAAGACTATAATAATAATAATTTAAGGAGCCTACTCTGTGATTGTCGAACATGATACCCTTTATCTGTAAAATTTCTTCTTCTCCCACTATGAACATTGCTCTGGCTTACCCTTCTATAGATTTCAGGAAAAAGTAAGCCCTAAATCTTGTATGCCCAGCAATGGGAAGTCCCTATCGATTTCTCCAAAAAGAAAAAATACAAATGCTTCAAGCAGGATTATTTCCTTGCTCATTCGTAAGCTATGTAGCATGTCTTGAGCTGTTCCTTAGATGACGAGTATTTGCCAGTGATCAGGGTGAATAGTCTTGCTGAAAAGAAAAACGGAATTTCAGTAAAATAGCTATGTCTAGATACTGGCTTGAAAATCTAAGAACCAAGATTAAACTGGCTGAAATAATAGACCAGTTCCTTCACTGACCAAACATGGAAAATGAGGCTCAGATAATTTAAATAACTTTCCCACGTTCACAGAGACAGGCTAGAACTTCAACCCTTGTCTCTGCTGCACTCAGATGTCTTCCTTCAAGCAATATTTAATTTTTTCAGTAAAAATATTGTGTTCACATTGAAGGAATTATTTTATTTATTGTCCTATATGGTAAGCTGAAATGCAAAGATAAATACATGTTTATTTATACATTAATAAAATTTAATAATGGGGACTATGCTAAATACCTTGAATATATTATCTAAAAAGGATACAATTAATTTGCAATAGGATTACATCTCTGTTTAATAATAAATTACCAAATTTATGAAGAATACGTACAAAAACATTTTAATATGACATATTCAGTGAAGAGTGTGTGGCTATTTTGGATATTTTATTACAATTCCAATGGTAATAGAAATACATAGGAAGGAGAACTCATGAAATAATTGTAATATAATTGCAAAATAGACATAGCATATATTCTGCTGAGAAATGAGAATATTCGATGAGAGTTTGGCAGTTCCTTGAGTTAAAAAGATTAAAGCAAAGAAAAATAAACATAGAAACAGACCTTACACAGTCACAAAAATAAACTCAAAATGGACTACAAGAAACTTAGAAATAAAATGGAAAAGTATAAAACTTCTAGAAGATGACATAGAAGACGACCTAGGTGGCCTTGAGCTTGGCAAAGTTTTACATCATATCAAAAGTGTAATCCATGAATTAAGAAACTGATCAGTGTCACTTCACCAGAATTAAAAACTTCTGCTCTGTGGAATAATGTCAAGAAAATGAAAAGACAGTCTCAGACCGAGAGAAAATATTTGCAGCAGACATATTTGGTAAAGGAATTTTATCCAAAACATACAAATAACTCTTAAAATTCAACAATAAGGAAATGAACAATTCGACAAAAATTGGGGTAGAGTTGAACAGACACTTCGCAAAAGATATGCTTATGGCAAATAGGCCTATGAAAAGAAGCCCAGCATCAGATGTCATTAGAGAATTGCAAATTAGAAGATACCAGTACACACCTATTATTTTGGACTTTGGCCTACTACAATGGCCAAAGTCCAAAACACTTGGCAACACTTAATGCTGGTGAGGCTATAGAGCAGGAGACCTCTCTTTCATTACTGGTGAGAATGCAAAATGATACATTCACTTTTGGAAGACAGTGTGGCACTTTCTTATAAAGCTAAACCTAGTCTCTACTACACAATCTAGCAATTGCACTCCTTGGCAATTACTCAATTGTTTTGAAAACTTACACAAAAATGTCTATGGTTTTATTCACAATTGGAAACACTTGGCAGCAACCAAGATGTCCTTCAGTAGATGAGCAAATAAACAGACTGTGTACATCCATACAATGGAATATGTTCCAAAGAATAAAAAAAGAGCCACGAAAAGACATGAAGAAAACTTAAATGCATTTCCTAAGCGAAAGAAGCCACTCTTAAAAGGCTACTTAGTATATGATTCTAAGTGCATGTCATTTCCAAAAGGTAATATTGTTGAGGCAGTAAAAAGGTGAGCGGCTACCAGGAGTTCAGGATGGGCAAGCAAGAGGGGAGAGTTTGAATAAAGAGCACAGGAGATTTGTAGGCAGTGAAACTATTCCGTATGATAATGTAACGCTGGATATCATGCCAGATGACATTATGCATTTGATAAAACTCATAAAACTGTACAACAGAGTGACTGCTAATGTAAACTATGGGCTTTAGCTAGTAATAGTATATCATCTACTACTTTTTCTGAATATACCACACTAATGTAAATGTCAATAACAGGAGAAACTGTGTGGGGTGATGAGAGAGGGGTACATGGGAACTCTGTGCTTTCTGCTCAATTATTCCGTAAGCTTAAAATTTCTCAAAAAGTCTACTAGAAAGCATAATTATGTTATTGTCCATATGTCTCAATTTGATGTGTGCACATATTAAATTTCAAAGAAAGTTTACCTATGGAAATGCGAAATCGACGCAATAATATTTTTCTTATTTCCGATTGTATATACTTTCATGTATGACTTGTATAATTTGAACCAAAGTAGATTATTGCCTCCCCCGCCCTGCTGGTCACAGATGTTCCTCTTTTGATGTAATGCTGGCACCACATTGTCGTATGTGTTCTATTTCATAGCTATGAAAGAGACACTTGTGTGCACCTTTACTTCTTTTGGCAACTTGATTTTAAAAGGTACACTTCTGGAGTGGCATTAAACTCCCTAACCTCCTTTCGCCCTTCCCCACCCAGCACAAGTCTTTTATTACGGATTAAAAATAAATTCAAACACTCCGAATAGCAGACATAGTACAATGAGCATCATACACACATATTACACAGATTTAATGAGTAAGCCCTATTTGCTTTCTCTTATTCTTTTGGTTAATTTTTAAAAATAAATTGCAAATACACGATTTCATAATTTTAACTATCTCATTAGGTAGCGTCAAAAAATAATTTCCTATACCTCCAAATATTATCTCACTAACCAAGGTAATGGCAATTTTCTTTAATATTCCTAATATCTATTTATCGTCATGTTTCCCCAATTGTCTCTTGCAGCTGTTGTTTTTCTAACCAGGATCTGATCCATAACCACGTTTTGCAGTGTGGTTTTAGGCTCTAAGGTTGAATTTTAAACCCAAGTCTCTGGTATTCAAGAGTGTCCTGGGGTCAGGTCCAATTTTCACGTCTTCCAACTGGCTAACGAAGCGAAAACGCTTCAAAAATTACGTCCCACGCTCCCAAGGCTTCATGGGCAATGTAGTCTTGAAGGTGTGGGGCTACCGCGGAGCCCTCTGGGAACAGATTTTTCGGCTCTCACTCCGCGCATGTGCACTCCAGTCCCGGGGCCTTCGGTCCGCCCAGACTGGCTTGAGAGGCTCGCGGTCATCAGGTCGCTGGGTGTGTGCGGTTGCGGAGACTGCGCTGCCCTGCCCACGGTGAGAACACTGGGCCTATGAAGGTCATATAGGCGTCTGTCTGGGGTGCAGGAACGGGAAATCCAGCGGACGGTCAGGTAGGCCCTCCCTTCCCCCAGTCCGTGCTTACGGGGTCCGCCCCTTCAGATCCCGCGGCGCCGGTGGGGCTGAGTCCTGATGTGGAGAGGGTGCTCCTTGAGGCCTGGTGCGGGGAGTGCAGGTGGCGAGAGGAGACTGCATCTTTATGACGTTCACGATGAACGTGAGGCTACTTACTAATGGTGATTCGTGCAGTTCTTTTGAGAATTAAGGTATCGTTTGCAAAACATTTTCTCAGATGCTTGTAATCACTATGTAAAGGGCTATCAGAAAACACTTTGTTCCCTTCATTTATTTCATTTAACGCTCACAAAAACCTACTTGTCGGTATAAACGTGACATTCCTCAGGTGAAAGGACCTTCATGGGGCGGAATGTTATACCCCAGGGCACAAGCTGGTGGGTGACAGAGGTAGGATGCAAATATAGATTTTACTCTCTCTTGCTCTTCCTAGTATCCTCCCTGACCCAAATCTAGAGTTGCAACCTTTGGAGCAGTTAACCGAATTGTCTGCCCTCAACTTCCCAGAGATACGATTGTGACATGAATGCGGACCGAATCTAATCAGGTGGTAAGTATATCCTGGGATTTGTGGGTTTTCTCCATAGCTTCTGGGTCATACTGAGCTTCTTGCACCTTCCTGCGCTGTCCAGGCTGTCTCCATCCTCAAAGGCCCAGTCTGATATTCTTATGCATTTTTGGGCCAACAGAAAGATAATGCAAATATAATACAAAAAATATTATTAAAAAAATTTTAGTAGCAACAGTAAAAATGAAAGGAGGTGAAGTTAATTCTACTGATGATATTAAATTCAGTACATTCAAAATATTATTTTGATTTGTGGCACTAGCTACACTTCAGGTATAGTAGTTGCGTGCAGCTAATGGCTATAGTACTGGATAGTACATTTCTGGTGAATTCCAAAAGGTCAGGTTTAGAGTGTTGGATGAAGGTATCAAATGAAGTGAATTTGTTTCTCAGGCTTAGATCCCACCCCTCCGTGGTGCAGAGTAACTCTTTTAAGTCCGGAAAGAGGAGCCCTACGAACTGCCACTTGGAAGAACAACCCTTCATCCCTGCTGGAAAGGTGCAGGTCCTGGTTTGCAACACCAGAAGCAGGTTTTGATCCCTGAGTAGCATGAGTAAAACCTGGTGATGCCTCCACGTCCGGAAGCCTCCATGTCCAGAAGCCACCACAGACTGTGTGACAGTGGAATCTGTGGACCAGCTTGGGGTTGAGAGGGATGGGTGACTGTCAGGCTGCAGAGAAAAGCACTTCACTGGATGGCTAGTGAAGATGATGTTCAGGGAAGGTGTATCCAGCAGAGCTGATGAAATCCTAAACAGCACCATGTTTTCTTTGTTTCTGTCCCCACTCTTCCAGATTCTGAGCTGTTCTCATACCATGTGCATCACTACATGTGGCATTTAGAGTTATGCTGATGCTCCCTCTTTCCTGAACATGGAGATGACAAAATGATAGTAGAAGAAAAGTTTTTTATATTGGACACCTTTTGGGAGCCCAAAAATATCGGGCCAAAAATGAAAGATTTTTGGGTAGAACCAAACAGCAACACAGTGCTGTTTACTCACACAGGTAAGTACTATAAACATCTTATTAAGAGATCTTTTTTAGAAACTGCAAACAACTTGGAACAAAAAGTTAAAAAATATATTTCTTGCATAAAGCATCCCATTTTAATTTCAGAGTTTTCTGTGCAAATTCTTAAGGTGTAAAGACAACAAGAACTTGATGAACAATCCAGCCTGAGTAGTTTTTTGAGACTAGTTTTAATGAAATTAGAAGGTTTCACCTATGTGGTACCTGAATTTTTTTTTTTAACTCATCCTTTATTTTAGTTACATATTAAAAAATTTTTGTTTTAATTGGTCATAGGAGGGCATACATTGTTATATGATTGACAAAAAGCAGTTTACCTTACTCTGAAAATGCAAGGTTAAGCCCCCATAAGACATGCACATGTTCAGACGGTGCTGCCTCTGTGTGGTTCTTCCTGTTCCTTCTCAAGGGGCCATTATTCCATAGGGAAGCCTTTTCTCCTGCTGGTATTATGAGATATTCAAAGCCATGAATATAGGAGTTGTAAAGCAGCCAGGTTTCTCATGACCCCATTTCTTTTTCTTCCTCCCTAGTGGAACCTTTACAGTTTTTAACCTTCTTCCAGGAGCAGCAGAAAATGAACATAGCTCAGGTGAGTTCAGTTGAATAACCCGTTTATTTTACAATGGATTTTATAAGGACTTAAGTGTCTCTTTGTTAACATGGAAGTAGAAATAGAAATGGATCACATGCATTCAGAGAAGATGTAGAAATACAGATGAATAGCAGGGCAAGGGTGGTGGTATTTGAATATATGCAGATTCTCTGGTATTACAGGAAAGAATTCAGTAAGGAATTGCCAAATTGGAGCTCCAAATGTATCTCTGTAGTTCATGATATCCATGTCAGAGTGTCAGACAGTATTTCTTTAACGGCTGACATTAGTGAGAAGATAAAGCAAAGTGTCTTCGTAGAATGTAAAGAGATTGATGACAAAAAATATGTTTGTTGTTTTCAAATAGGTGTTCCAGTTAACTTTCCAGTAATAATCTTAAACTAATATAGAATGTTGCCTCTACTTGTTCTACAATAAAAGCAGAAGACTTAATGCTGAATGTGAACTTGGTCAATACTGTCTTTCGGAAACTCAGACATAGGGGTTGAATTAAGACATTTTCTGAAGAATAAACTGAATATCCTTAAAATTACATAAATATTTTGAATACCTATGATATTCAACTTACTCAGCAGTTTAAAATGCTGTTCTCTTTCAAATATTTCAACACTTTACATTCATACTTCAAACCTCTGCATGAAGCCCGGTTGCCTGTGTCCTCGTGACCACAGACTTGATTATAATCAAACTCACTAGATCTCTTCTCATCCTTTCTTTACTTGACTTTACTGTGTCTCTTGCCTCTACTTCTCACTCTGTCCTTCTGAAAAGTTTCTCTTTTAGTGTCTGTGGCACCTCCACTGGCTCTGTCTTTCCCTTGCTGCTATCTTCATAGAGTCACCTTCTTTCCTTTATCCGCATTTTCATCCTTGGCCCTTAAATCTTTTCTAATGTTTTGTAATGATTTCATCCTCTTTCATTTTTTATTTTAAAACAGCTTTATTGCAATTGAAATCATGTATCATGCTAGTCACCCATTTAAAATGTAATATACAATTTTTTAAGGTGTGCTTATTGCAATTGAATACATGTATCATGCTAGTCACCCATTTAAAGTGTAATATATGATTTTTTAAGGTGTTCTCGCAAATATGGGCAAACATCACTGTAGTCAAAATAGGCCCTTTTCATCGCCTTAAAAAAAAAGTGTGTAGGTTTTATCCCATCCCATTATCTTATCCCTCCCCACCCCAAGCCTCAAGCAACCACTAATCTACTTTCAGTCTGCAAAGATTTGCTGAACCACTCCCTGTATTATTTCTGGCAGGACATTTTTGCTTTTGGCACATTCTGTTTTTGTTTATCTCAAAAAGTTTTAATTCTTACAATTTTGTTGGGTATTAAATTCTTGGTTGACAACCTTTTTCTTTCAGCACTTTTAATCTGACATTCCACTGCTTTCTCCATGGTTTCAGATTAGTAACCAGCTGTTACTGCTATTGTACGTGATGAGTCACTTCTTTCTTTCTATTTTCAAGAACGTCTTTGTCTTTTTTGACAGTTTGATTATCATGTGTCCAGGTATGGCATTTTTACTTCATGTTTATCCTAGTTGAAGTTTGTTGAGTTTTGGGATGTGTAGATTAATGTTTTTCATAAATTTGGAGACTTGGGTATTATTTCTTTAATATTCTTTCAGACTATTTCTCCTCTCATTATTCATATATTTGTAAACTTGATGCTATCTAGTAGTTATTTTTTTTTTACCATTTTTTCTTTCTGTTTATTTCTCACACTGCATAATTTCAATGGACATATTATACAGTTTTTCATTCTTTCTTCCACTTGCTCAGATCTGTTGTTGAACTCTAGGGAAAAGTTTTGTTTCAGTTGTTGTACTTTTTAACTCTTGAAATTCTGTTTAGTTTCTTTTATTGATACATTTTACTTTGTGAAATATTGTTCTGACATTTTCCTCTAGCCTTTAGATATTCTTTCCTCGAATTCTTGACTATTTTAAAATAGCTGATTTAAAGTTGTTACCTAGTAAGTCCAACATCTGCTTTCTCAGTAGCAGTTTCTGTTGAGTACACTTTTTCATATATATGGATCTTGCTTTCTTGTTTTTTTTTTTTTTTTCTTGATTAGCAGGGTTTTTTGTTGTTGCTGATAAGTGGACATTTTAAACGAAATAGTGTGGCAACTCTAGAAATCAGAATGTCTCCCTTCCACAGGGGTCATTCTTGAAATTTATTTGTTTAATGACTTTTATGAACTAATTCTCTAGCACCTGTATTTCTTGTATGTAGCAGTAGAAATTTTTTCAGAAATTTCCTTAAATTAGTAAGTCTCCCATCTTTCCTTAAGGGCTCTGTGCATGAGAGGGCATTCCTTCAGCATTCAGTTAGGCAGTTTACAAGACTGCAGTAGCCTTTATTCCTTATTATGCCAAACCTCATAGTTACTTAGAGGTGACAACTTAAGGCTTTCTTTTCTGAGCATGCTGTCAGCCCTGGGCCTATACACAGCTCTATGCATGTGTGTAGCCATCTAGATTCTCAGGAGTATATCAGAGATTTTCAAAAACTTTTTTGTCTTTTTGTCTTTTTGACAGTTTGATTAACACGTGCCCAGGTGTGGCTCTCTTACTCCAAGTTCATGCTTCTTGAAGGTCATTGAGTTTTTGGTATGTGTAGATTGTTTTCATCAAATTTGGAGACTTCTTGGTTATTATTTTTTCAAATACTCTTTCAGAGTATGTCTTCTCTTTGTCTGGGACTCTATGCATTGACTTGTAAACTTGATGCTATCTCATAGTTATTTTTCATCATTTTTTCTGTTTCTCACACTGCATAATTTCAACAGACATATTATACAGTTTGTTCATTCTTTCTTCGACTTGCTCAGATCTGTTATTGAACTCCTCTGGTGAAAGTTTTGTTTCAGTTATTGTACTTTTCAGCTCTTGAATTTCTCTTTGATTCCTTTTTATCGATACTCTTTACTTAGTGAAATATTATTCCTATATTTTTCTTTTATCCTTAGACATTCTTTCCTAGGGGTCATTGACCATATTTAAAACAACTGATTTAAAGTTGTTTCCTAGGAAGTCTAACATCTCCTTCCTTAGGAGCAGTTTCTTTTGATTATACTTTTTCCTGCATATGAATCTTACTTTCTTTTTTTTTCCCCCCTTGTTTAATAGTTTGTTGTTGTTTTTGTTGTTATTGTTGATAACTGGACATTTAAAATAACATAGATGAGGCAGCTCTAGAAATCAGAATGTCTCCCCTCCATAGGGATCATCCTTGATATTTATTTGTTCAGTGACTTTTCTGAACTAATTCTGTAGAACCTATATTTTTTGTGGTCTGTAGCAGTAGAAGTTTCTTCAGAAGTTTCGTTAAATGCCTGGAACCAGTAGTCTCCCAGTCTTTGCTTCAGGGCTCTGTGCATGTGAAGGCATTCCTTCAACGTTCAGTCAGGCAGTTTATAAGCATGTAGTGGCCTTTACTTCTTTCTTATGCCAAACCTCATAGTCACCTAGAGGTTAGGGCTTTCCCATGTCTTTCCTGAGCATGCCGTCAGCCCTGGGCCTATACATAGTTCTATGCATGTGGGTAGCCTTTTAGATTCTCAGGAGTATATCAGAGCTTTTCAAAATCTTTTTTTGCCATCTCATTCTTCAGCATTTCCTATTTTAAGCTTCTCGATCAGGCCATTGTTTGCTCCTGCTGTTATCCACCACTTCAGTTAATACCCACCACATAAGTTAAACAAATGCCTTTAAATGTTTGGCCAGATGCTTCTGAGGATAAGACTTTTCACACACTGTATGAGCTCCAAATTAGCACACATAAAGATATCCTTGTAGTGGGGTCATTCATCGAACTACCAAACAGCCCAAATGATGACAGTTTTCTGGGAATGATACTTTGATGGAACTACAACCCATCATGTAGTTGCCAGGCTGCAGGTTGGAGCCTGTGGATTCTCAAACTGTGGCAGAGTTTGAGAGGGATGGGAACAGGGTGTATTAAAATGATACAACATTACTATACTTAGAGTGATTCAGCCAATTTTCTTGTATACTTCCAGAAATTATCTTTGTTAACTTCTATAATTTTCGCCAGTTTTTTCATTGTTTTTGTGGAAGAGAGAATTTTCTGGGGTTCCCATTTCACCATTTGCACTTCTGTCATTGTTAGCTTAATTTTTTTTTATCCAGCTGTTTATTAAGTCACATATTAGAGAGATTGGCAGAAACGAATAAAAAACAACAGTTTTCTCACTAATGTTTTAGTTGTGGAAAATATAGTTAAATTTTATTTTATTTTTTATATTAAGATAAACTTAATGAGGGGAGTTCCTCATCTTTTATTCATTTGTTTAAGTTCCCAGCTACTGGCTCTGAACTTCACACAAAGAAGGTATTCACTCAGTCATACCGAAGACATGAGTGAGGATATAACCGGATACATAATACTGGAAAAAAACGTGTTTCTGTCCTCTTGTCTCTTAATCTACTTCCCTTTCTTTCTACTGTTTACTTGCGATAAGAACACTTAACATGGGATCTACCCTCCTGACAAATTTTTACATGTACAGTGCTGTATCATTCACTAGTGGCATCACGTTGTGCAGCTGATCTCTAGAACTTAGTATTTTGCACAAGTGAAACTTTATACTCATTGAACGGCAACTCCCCCGGCTCCCTCCTCCCACCCCCTTTAAAGTCTTTGTTGTGGAAACTTTCTCTTTTTTCAGTTTTCAATACTCTACTCCCTCATGATTCCATTATTACCTTCAGAAAAGTTCTTCTCTGGCTTTGTGGCCTCTACTTTTACTGCCAGCCTCCTTAATATTCACGGTGCCTCAGATGCTGTTTCTGGTACTTTTTTTTTGTCCAATCCCTATGTGCTCAAGTTGTTGTCTGACTGCTTCTGTTAATTTCCATGACCACCTAAATTGCTAGTGTCTCCTTAATGCTTGTCTTTGTCCTAGAGCACCCGTCTGTGTTCTAAAACCATGCGTAGTTTAAGGGACAGTCCCAGCTTTTTGTTCTACAGACTAGTCAGTAGCAACATGAACAGGTCTGTCTCATGAAAACTTCTAAGATATTTTTTTTTGTATGTCTTAAATATCGGTATTTGGCACCAGCATTCAAGAAGCTGCTCATACTGCTAGATTGGATAGCTAATTGGTTACTGCTTCTGCTGATTAGATCTTTCTATTTATATCTATCGCTGTTACTTCAGTGTAGGCAGTGTTCTCATACTAGTCTGTTTGATTCCATCTCCTAGGTAAGTCATCTTTTGTTCTCCATGAGCTCTAGATTTATATATCTTTATACATTTATTGATACATAAGTTCAATCATGTACGGGATCTCCACAACTTACATGAACTGTTTCCTTGGCTCCCATTATTTATGGTATTGATGTCCTTGGAGGGATTGAACATCTTAGGATTCTCTAGAATTCTCTAGACTACCCAGGGTAATCCCTCGGGACGTAGAAGAGTTGTAGGAACTCTTTACACTGAAATTTTTCATAAAAATATATGAATGAATTACAGTACATTACAAACCCTTTTAACTAATTGAGTAACTCCAAAGTTAAAGACAAATTAGGGCACGAGTAGACATTCTTTATAGCTATTTGTTTTAGAGCCTTAAGAGTAAACAGGAAAATAGTAGTTCTCAAAGGTATTTTCTTTGTCACTTAATTCTGAACTTTGAACAAAATGTATTATTGCAGGGATCAGTGTCGTTCGAAGACGTGACTGTGGAGTTCACCCCAGATGAGTGGCAGTACATGGGCCCTGCTCATAGGACCTTGTACAGAGACGTGATGCTGGAGAACTGCAGCCACTTTGTCTCCATGGGTGAGCAGGCCTTACTATGTGACTCCCCTTGGAATTCAAATCCTTTTTGTTGTAATCATCAAAACACATGGACCCTTTGTAGAGATTAATGTTGTTCAGGCTTTTAAGAGGCCTGGGTAATTGAAACCTTTAGAGAAACAGAAACGATGTTTGTGTCATTGCTTTCCCATTGAAACCTGCATATGGGTACTTTCATTTTGCTCTTGCTGCTATATCTTTCTCCACCTTCAGAATCTAAAAAGCACGTGGATCTGGTCTATATATAAAGTCTTTGTTGTGGATTGTTACGTTCACAGGGTATTGCATTACCAAACCCCAGGTGATCTTCAAGTTGGAGCAAGGTGAAGAGCCCTGGTCCTTAGAGGAAGAATTCCCAAACCAGAGGTTCCCAGGTGAGTGAGCACGGACAGAAGGAAACTCCTGGGGTAGTTAGACTTTAGAGGGAACCACTTTCCAAAGTCGTTTTTCCTTTTAAACAGCTTTATTGAGATGTAATTCACATATCATACAATTTACCCATTTAAAGCATACAGTTTTGTGGCTTTTAGTGTATTCATAGATATATGTAAACACCACAGTCAGTTTTCTTCACCTCAGAGGGAGAAACCCCATGCCCTTTAGCTATTATCTCCTTATTTCCTGCCGCTTTAGCTCTGGCAACCACTAATCTACTTTCTATCTGTATAGATTTGGGTATTCTGGACATGTCAATGGAATCACACATTATGTGTTCTTTTGTGATTGGTTTCTTTCACTTTGCATTACAAGGTTCATATTGTAGCATGTATTAGTACTTCATCCTTTCATGGCGAAATAATATTCCTTTGTCTGGATATACCACATTTGTTTGTCCATTCATCAGTCCGTGAACCTTTTGGCTGTTATTGAGTAATGCTGATGTAAAATCCATTTACAAGTTTTTGCATGGACATATGCTTTTATTTCTCTTGACTATATAGGTAGGAGCGGAATTTCTGGCTATGTGATAACTCTGTAGAACTGCCAAACTGTTTTCCAAAGGCGCTGTATCATTTCATAATCCTAATGATGGCATATGAGGGTTCTAAATTTTCTACATCTTCACCAGTACTTAATTATCTCACTTTTTGATTGTAGTCATCTGAGTGGATGTGAGGTGCTATGTCATTGAGGTTTTGATTTGCATTTCTGTATTAGTCAGCTGGACCGGCAAAACAAAATACCATAGCCTGGGTGGCTTAAAAATCAAATTTATTTCTCAGAGTTCTGGAGGCTGAAAGTCCAAGAAGAGGGTGCCAGCAGGGTTGATTTGTGGTGAGGCCTCTCTTCCTGCCTTGCAGATGAGCACCTTCTCACGGTGTCCTCACCGGGCCTTTCCTCTTTGCATTCATGGAGAGAGAAAGGTGTCTGATGTTTCTTCCCGTTTTTATAAGGATATCAGTTCTACAGAAATAGGGCCTCTCCTTTATCACGTTAACCTCCGTTACCTCTCTAAAGGTCTTATCTGTAAATGCAGTCACATTGGGAGTTAGGGCTTCAAAACATGAATTTGACTGAGACATAATTTAGTCCTTAACTATTTTCCTGATCACTAACGATGCCAAGCAGTTCTTTCATGTGCCTTTTGGCCTTTGTCTAATCATACTGATTGGCTAAAAAAGATATCCCTCAATAGTATGTTAGAAAGGTTATAAAATAAAAGAATGGTAAAGTTGTTAAGTCAATAAAAATAAATAATTTAGGGTCTAATATTCTGTTATCTTTCAGGTTTATATTTAGGCAATAAATTCATTATCTTTAAAGAAATCCTGATAGCGCAAGAGTATTTGAATAGCTGCACTAAGCAATATGATATCAATGATCATAAAACAAAATATGAATTTCTAAGACTTTAAGATTCGCTTGAATTATGAGATCATAATTCTTCACTTAATGTTGTCAGTAGGTTCCTGGAAATTGACTTAAGTGAAATGAACTGTAATAAAACCACCTTTATTACAGTCTTGACTGATATAAAGAAGAACTGAGTTGTTAGGGCAGAAACATCACCAAACTTCAAAATAAAGATCCAAAAGACTTCTAATATTACCATTGATGTAAATCTGAGCTAGACATACATTTAAGAAAGATTAATCATTATTATCTAACCCGCTTATTCCAGTTCCGTTTTTCAGGTGGCCATATCCCCGCAGCTCAGCTCAAGGCAGAAACCCACCCTGGGCAGGATACCATTCCATCTCAGGGTGCATTCACACACCACGCGCACTCAGACATGGGGTTAATGTAGACACACCAGTTCACCTAACGTGCACATTTGGGATGTGAGAGGAAACTCGAGGACCCAGAGGAAATCCACACAGACGTGGGGAGAACATGCCAACTCCACACAGACAGTGGTCCTTGTAGGGAATTGATTTTTTTTCTCATCAACGTTGTAACTAAATGACATTTAATGAAAGGAATTTATTTGAGGACCTGCTGTACCTCATCTGATGGAATAATAAATCCTGTGGCATATTTAATAAATATGGCTATAGAAGATATAAATGATATTTGTATTAAAGTGGACCACATAGTTGCATATGTGTATGCTGAAATTAAAGGACAAGCCTTTCAAGTTCCCTTGGAATTATCATAAGACAGTGAAAATATAGTTTTATTCTAAACACCAATAAATTCAACTAATTAGAATCACCACAAATAATATTCTCTCAACATAGTTCGATAAATGTAGAAAGTAATGATAAAATGAGTAGACAAAAAACCTTGATATGGAACTTTGGAAAATTATCTCTATTAAACAGTATATTAAGAAGGAAATCAATTTCAAAATTGCATGACATTTAGAAAGTAATAAAAATAAATGTGCATACTAGAAACTTTTAGTTATAGCTGAATTAGTGAACAGAGGTAATTTGTAGTCTCATTTATATTAAGAACCTAATCAAGAGCAATAACAAAAATATAATAATGAAGAATTTAAAAGTGAAATTTAAAATTGATCAACTGGAAGACAAATTATAGACTATATCTTAGAATAAAGCAATGAAATGGCTGCAACTTTAGTTAATCCTAAAAAAACCAAAAAGCACTTTTCCATAAAAATTCATGTGGAGACATACTTGTAAAGATGTAATATCAAACTAAATCCCTTTAGAAGAGCACTGTGGGAGGACTTGCTTTATTAGATATGAAGGATTTATGTAAAGCTCTGAGTAGTTAAGTAGTTTGCAGCTGGAGGTGGGATAGTTTAATAAATTAGTGAAACAAAAAGTTCAGGGAAACAAATATGATCCATAGACAATTGGTTTTGACATGTCCACTGTCCTATCAGAACAGTGGGTAAAGAATCCTGAGGTAAACTTATGGGTCAAAACAAAAAATCGGATTCAGGTGGCTTAGAGCAGAACTAGATATAGTCTATGTGATGTTAAGGAAAACATGTTCATAACTGTGCTTAGGAAAAGAATAAGATAGAAAGCATTAAATGAGAATGATGGCATAAACATTCTTTCCTATTCACTAACTACAGTTAAATACTTAAAATTATACATAAAAAACCAATAAGATTCTGAAAAATGGAAAGAAGAATGAAGATGAGGTAGTATTGCTGGCACTTAATGGAATACAGGGTGGTTAGTACAAGCAGAAGGCCAGTGAGAGTCCGATCTCTCAACCCTGCCCAGTGTTAACCTTCTCTATCTCCCATGGGTTTCAGTGGAGGTTTAGTGGGGAACCTCTCCCCACTTGACAGTAGTGAGCTGCGCTCTACTTCTGTTGGCATGGTTTCGGCTGAAACTGAACATTAACATTAATAAAGTACAATTTTTAATTTTCCGTAAGGACTATGCTTTTGTCGTCCTGTCTAGAAATGTCAGAACTCTTAACAGATTTATTCCTGTGATTTTTTTTTTCCTAGAAATTTTTAAATTTCACATTTTACACTTTGTGTTCCATTTGGTATTAATTTTTATAGAAAGTATGAGTTATATGTCAAGTTAAAATTTTTGAAAAGGGAGTCCAGTTATTCTAGCAGCGTTTGTTGAAAAGATTATCATTTCTCCTTTGAGTAACATTTGCTTGATCTTAGAAAACAGATGAGTGTATATTTGCATTGCATTTCAGTATGTGTGTGTCTAAGATTGCATTCTATATGTCTGAGATTGCATATTTCTGTGGCGTCTCTATTTATCTCCATATCTTTCCTTATGCCAATACCATATTAACTTTCTTACACTAGCTTTTTAATTTTTGACATCAGGTAGTACTGAATCCACCGGAATTTGATGTTCAGATGACTTTATGAAATTTAAAACAAGCTTCTGATATTTATAAAAATGTTGGAATTTCAGCTTGAAGTGCATTGACTATAAATCAAACAAAATCAGCATAAAAAAATACAGTTTTCTAATTCCTAAATAACATGTACCTCTCTATTTAGTATTTCTTTGATTTCTTTCATCAATAGTTTTTAGCATACAGATACCAAATGGCGTGTATTGGTGCTATGGTAAATTATGTTGTGTATTTGATTTCAAATTCCAGTTGATTATTATTTGTATATTATTGGCTTTCATGTATTGGCTTTGTATTTTGCCTTTGCTGAAAACACTTATTAGTTCAAGGAGCTTTTTTAAAGATCATTTTGTGATTTTTCTGTGTAGGCTTACTCTGTATCTTTCATTTTCATTCTTTTCATTCTTTCATTTTCAACTTACATTGCTGTCTTGAGTAGAAGTGCTGAGAGTAAACCCCCTTGTCTTTTCCTGAGTCTTAGGGTTAAAGCATTCAGGCTCTCACTCTTAGATGTGATGTTACCTGTAGGCTTTTCGTGGATTCCTTTTATTAGGTTGATGAATGGATTTTGAATTTAGTGAAATTTTTTTTTTCTGTAATTGATGTGATTGCGGTTTTAATCTTTAGACAATGAATATGGTGAATCACATTGATTGATTTTTTTGAATGTTGCAACAGTTTGCATTCTTGGGATGAATCTCACTTGGTCCTGATTTATTATTTATTTTAATATAGCACTGTGTCCTTTTGCTTACTGTTTTTCAGTATTTTTACATTTATGTTATGAGGAATATTACATAGGGTTTCTTTCTTGAATTGTCTTTGGTTTTGTTATGAAGATAATACAGGCCTCATAAAATGACTTAGGAAATATTCCCACATCTTGCATTTTCTTGAAGAGATTATGTAAAATTGGTATTATTTCGTCTTTCAATGTTTGGTAAAATTCACTAGTTCACACCATCTAGTCCTAGAGCTGCTTTTTCAATTACATATTTCTTGACCACATATTCAATTTCTTAAATAGATCTATTTGGCTTATTTCTTCTTCATGAGAGAGTTTAGTAGTTTTTTGTTTTCAAGGAATGTGTACATTTTATGTAAATTATCAACTTTATGGGCATAGAATTTCTCTTAATATTCTTTATTATCTTTTTAATGCCTATTATGTTGGTAGTTATATTTTCTTTTGCATTTATTTCTGATACTGAGAATGTGTCTTCTCGATTTTCCTCCACTGGCTTTTTATTATTTAAAAATCTTTTCAAAGAAGTAAGCTTTGGTTTGAGTGTTTTCAATTTCATTGTATCCTCTGATCTTTATTATTTTCTATCTTTTGCTTTCTTTATATTTCACTTCTCTTCGTATAGTTTCTCAAAGCTTAGGTAACTGGTTAAAGGTCTTTTTTTCCCCTAATGTATATAATTTTAAACTACAAATTTATCTCTATAAACTACAAAATTATCTGAGTACTACTTTAGCTGTATTTCATAAATTTCTATAGTTTGAACAGTTTTAGATTTCATTTACTTAAAAATATCTTACTTTTTTCTGAGATGTCTTCATTGACCCATGGTTTAATTGAAAGTATATTAATTTACAAACATGTTTTATTTTTCCAAATAAATTTGCGCACCTGATTTCCAGCATAATTTCTTGATGGCTTGAGATCACACTGTATATGATTTCTCTTCTTTTATAAATATTTGTTTTATAGCCCAGAATATGATCTGTCTTTATGAGCACTCAAATGCATTTGACAATAATGTGAATTCAGCTGCTTTTTAATATATTGTGTCTTTGGTTTTTCAGGGTATGGTTTTCACAAGTACTGCTTCATCTCTTCTAGTTGTAATATTGGGCCTACTGTGTATTCCTGCCTTTTTTTTTTTCTATACTTCTTTTTTTTCTTTTTTTTCCCTCCTACCTGCTCTGAGTTAGCCATGAGTACCCTAAAGCAACAGATTTGTTCCTCTTGCCTATGCAGATTTTATAGAGTAGATAGGAATATGTTTCCAGGTGAAATTTTGGCAATGCCTGCTGTTAACCATGTCCAAGAATTCCTTTTGAATGGGAATTTCTCAGGATTCTTCATGACCATTTCTATGCGCTCTTGCTGTGGCTCGTGGCGGAAAATTTTGCAAGAGTGTTCACATCCTTTATATTTATGGCAGAACCACAGAGAAGAATCTTGTCTTCCTTTTTCTTTTTCTTTTTTCTTTTTTTTTTTCTTTTTTGGAAGTAGGGAGGCTTGAGTATAGTGGATATTGTCAGAACAGTTCTTTGTTAGACCATCTTTTCCTCAGATCGTTGGCTAGAAGGAACAGGCTTTTCTTGGAACTTTTTTAGTCTCCGCCTATTGTTGACTTTGGTTTGCAGGCTTTTCCAGCAGGCCAGCACGCAGAAAGAAAATCTTGGAATTCTCTGTAGTGCCATTTCTTAAGTCCTAAAGTCCACCTTTCCATTTTGTAGCATCTTCATTTGTTTGTTAATTTTTTTTTTTCATCTTGGCCAGCACTGAATATAATAGCTGTTTTTTGTTTAAACGATATGGATGAGGAGAGTGTGTGTGTCTGTTTCTGTGCATGAATTACTAATCTTTTGAAAATTACCAGAAACAATACAATAGATAACAAAACGTGGCCTTAAGCTCCTTATGAGAAATATAAGGTTCATAAGATACTTTCAATTTTTCTCATTTTAGGATATTATAAGGTTGATGTCCACATTGAGGGGAATCAGGAAAAACAAGAGAAACCATTGTGGCAAGTAGTAACATTCATTGATAACAAAACACTGAATAAAGAAGGTCAGAAAGTTTTAGGAAAACGAATTAACTTGGATTCGATTCCAGATTTTTCAGGAAAAATGCCTTGTAAATGTGACTCATGTAGAACGAGTTCACCATTTGTTTCTGAATTAATTATTAGTGATAGAAATTGTTCCAGAAAGAAGGCCAATTACATGAATGTCTGTGAAAAGTTACAGTTTGTTATTAATCATGAGAAAACTCATACTGGAGAGAGGTCTTACAAATATAATAAAAACGTGAAAGCTTTCAGTCTTAGGCAGGATCATCAGAAAATTCAAACTCTGGAGCAATCTTCTGAATGTAGTGAGTTTGGAAAAGTTTCACATGATGAGACTGTTGTCTGTGTTACAGCTCAGAGTTCTCTAATAGGAGAAGAATCTTGTCAGGATTGTGAATTTAAGAAAAACTGTGACAAAGCAACTCTCTTTAACCACGCGAGAACCGGCACAAAGGAGAAATGCTTTGATCTTAATGAATGTAGTAGATCCTGTGACAAAACCACCACTGCGAAATACAATCAAGTTCACATGGTTATGATGCACTATGAATGTAATAAAAATGAAAATAACTTCAGTAAGAATTCACCCCTTACTCAACCTCAGAGAGCTGCTCCAGGACAGGCTTTTGAAAGAAGTAAATGTGAAGAAAACTTGAGCCAGAGCTCAGCCCAGAAAACACCAACTGGAGATATGTACTGTGTTTTTAATGGATGTTCAAATGCCTTCTTCCAGGAATTAGACCTTAGAGTATATCAGAGAACTCAAACAGAAGAGAAATTCTGCAAATTTGATAAATATGGAGAATTCTTGCATCAAAACTCACCCCTCAGTGTACATCAGGAAAGTACCACAGGAGAGGAGTCATGAGAAAGTAATAAATGCAGGAGATTATTTTACAAGAATGCACACCTCATTCAGCATCAGAGGACCTGCTCAGGGGAAAAAACTCAAGGCAATGAATGCGGGAAATCCTTTTGGTCAAATTCACACCCTATTCATTATCCTGGAACTCATATGGGCGTTAATCTCTATGCATGTAATGAATGTGGGAAAACTTTTTGTCAGACATCAAACCTCAGTGAACATGTGATAGTTCATAAGGAGAAGCCTTATGATAACAATGGATGTGGGAAATCTTACAAGAACTCTGCTGTCTTAGTACACCACAGAACACACACAGGGATAAAACCCTATCAAACTAATGACTATGGGAAATCGTTCTCCGAAATTGCACAGCTCAAAGAACATGAGAGAATTCACAGTGGGGAGAAACCCTATGAATGTATTGAATGTGGGAAAACTTTCTCTAACAAGACCCACCTCAGTGTACATCAGAGAATTCATACAGGGGAGAAACCCTATGAGTGTAATGAATGTGGGAAAACTTTTGCTGATAATTCAACCTTCAAAGCGCATCACAGAATTCACACAGGGGAGAAACCCTATGAGTGTAATGAATGTGGGAGGTCTTTTGCCTATATATCTGTTCTCAGAACACATCAGAGAATTCACACAGGGGAGAAACCCTATAAATGTACTGACTGCGGGAGATCTTTCGCCCATTATTCAGCCCTCAGAGCACATCACAGAATCCACACAGGGGAGAAACCCTATAAATGTAATGGCTGTGAGAAAACTTTCACCCGTGATTCAGTCCTCTGAATACATCAGAGAATTCATACTGGGGAGAAACCTTATAAATGCAATGAATGTGGGAAAGCTTTTGTCAATAGTTCATCCCTCAAAATACATCAGAGAATTCACACAGGCGAGAAACCCTATGAATGTAATGACTGTGGGAGATCTTTTGTTGATAATTCAGCCCTCAGAGCACATCAGAGAATTCACACAGGTGAGAAACCTTATAAATGTAATGGCTGTGAGAGAACTTTCACCCGCAATTTAGCCCTCAAAGCACATCAGAGAATTCATACCAGGGAGAAACCCTGTGAATGTAGTGAATGTGGGAAAACTTTCTCCAAGAAATCATACCTCAGTAGACATCAGAGAGTTCACAAAGGAGAAAAACCTTATGAATGTCACGAATGTGGAAAAACTTTTTCTCAGAAGGCAACCCTCAGTATGCATCAGGGAATTCACACAGGGGAGAAACCCTATAAATGTAACGAGTGTCGGAAGACTTTCTCTAGTACTTCAAACCTCCGAGCACATCTGAGGTCTTGCACAGGGGAGAAACCCTATGAATGAAATGAATGTGGAAAAAGTTTCTCTCTGAAGTCATATGTTAGTGCACATCAGAGAATTCATACAGGGGAGAAACCTTATGAATGTAATACAGGTGGATGTTTATTTAGTCAAATCTTATGTAATTTACACTCTCCTTTGTTATTGTAATAAAAATCTTCCATACTTTGTCCAAACATATTGAAAATAATGGAGAAAATATACATGGCAAATATAAATACAAGACTAAAGCTCAAATTTTGATAAAAGTTTGATAAAAGTAATATATTCTTACTTTAAGGTAAGGAGGAAGAGACTGAGGACCTTAGAAGCGATAGTAGATGCAGAAGATGTGCTCGTGAATGTGTTTATTCATAATAATACCATCAAATAAACTCAAGTGCTCTTGTTCCCACTAAAGCTGTATTAAAAACATTATGACCAGCAAGCAGGGGACACACATTACTTTTAAGTGCACCTGGAGTGTTAAGACAGATTTCCCATGTGAACTCCTCAGTGAATCCTTATGACTGCTGCTGAGGGGATGCAGAATTAACCATAAGGGAATTCTGTATAGGACTCAAAGCTATCTCTATATGCTTCAGGCTGGACTTGGGGTCGCAGGGGTCTGGAGAGGAGGGCGGGGGAAGGCAGAGCACACTCAGAAAAGAAGAATATGAATGAAACACACTAGGGATATCCGAAGAGACTGCTCAAGACCTGAATTAGCTCCAGGCTTTGAATCCTAGTCTCACCCTCCACCCTACAGACCTTAAGAGTTGGTACCTTAGCTCACCCTAACCCATTCCTGGCTTCTGGGTGTAGCACATGTGCATATGTATAAATATTTGTGTTTCTCCCAAAATTTCTATGCTAAAATCCTAACTCTTAAAAATGATAGGAGGTGGGGCCTTTGGGTGGTGCTTATAGACCCTCATTAATGGGATTGGTGTCTTATAAACGAGGCACCAGAGAGATCTCTAGCCCCCTCCCACCATGTGAGGACACAGCCAGAAGGTGCTGGCTACCAACCAGGAAGAGAGCCCTCACCAGAAAGTGACTTGCTAGCACCTGATCTTGGACTTCTCAGCCTCCAGAACTATGAGAAGTAAATTTCTATTGTTTCTAATCGACCCAGTCTTTGGTATTTTATTATAGCAACTTTAATGGACTAAGACGTATTTCAAAACTTACGTGGAGAGTAAGAACTATCTTCATTTTGGCAAATACAAAGTTGGGTCAAGTCAACGAATAAAAAAATCTTAAGTAGAAAAGTATGGATTATTGGATTTGAAAATACTGAATTGGTCTGTAAAAGGATGAGTGTGTGTGTGTTAATGTCCCAAAAGTCTTTGTGCCGTTGAAAGCTTTACGAACTCCAAAATTATAAATGATCCAAATTTATAAAGTTATCATTTAAAGGCTTAATTACATATAATTCTTTCATATTTAGATCTTTGAATTTGAATAATACATTTTTAATTTTTTGTATATAGGTCTCTCTGATTGAAAATGTGACAAAACAAACACTATTTAAAATTCACACAACTAAGTAAGTGTAAAAGTTCTGTGTCTGGGTTTATACAAGACAAAAAACTTTATGTGGGGAAGCTGGAGCTGAGGAAATAGCCAAATTTTCCCCAGGAAATAGCCAAATTTTCAGAATCAACTTCAGATTTTCAAGGATTATGGAATTGGTGGGCCTCGAGTCAAGATCTCTAAGGGGCAATGGAACTAGGTGACATCTGGTTTCCACATGAAATTAAGAGAAAATCATCTAAGGTCTCTCTGACAGATTGAGGGTAGAGTGGAATGAGAGATCTAGAAGGCCCAGAAGGGTGCAGAGGTACATGTAGCTGGATGGTGAGAGAAGGGCAGTAGTTCAGCCTCCTCTTCTTCTTGTCCCCTCCCCGCCCTCAGGAACCTTTGTGACTAGGCCACAGCTCTGTGATGTGGGTGGGCCTGGGGTTCTGCTCCCAAGTGAACTTCCAGTGCTCAGTTGCCAGAAGGCAGCAGTGATATTCACATCATGGAAAATCCTCTCTCTTCTCTGAAGAGCATTATTGACACATGGATAAGCCTCAGTTTCACTCCCTGGGTGATTGATACCATCCTCGCCTTCCTGTGTGGACTGGGGCTCTTCCTCCTGTTACTCTTCTGCTTCCAGAGTAATCCATCCATACCACCGCCTAGGAAACATAGAAACATCAGGAAGGTAAGGAACCCTTGGCCCAGACCCAGCAAAGCTGATCTATTTTCTTATTATTTCACCTTTTCTGAATCACCTAGAGGAAATGGTGAGACGGGAATTCTTGGGAATGAATAGAACATCACGTTCTAGGAACAAGCCAGGCCGAGCAGGGGTTAGAGTGAGCACACGGATTTTGATCTGAAGATCTTGGATCAGGAGTCCAGGTGTGGTGGAGGGCTCCAGGGCACAGTCCCAGATGCAGTGACCAATGATCAAGGACTGGATACTAAGTAAGAGTTGGATCTCTACAGAGTGACAGGCCCCTGAGCACTAGTTCACCAACTGCTTTCCCATGGCAGGTGTCTAAGTCGAGCCTCTCCTCTGTTGGGGCTGATCCGAGATCAGTGCCGAGCCACTGAGTGTCTCTGAGCAAAGGCTGGAGTGGGGCTCTGGCCTGGGAAACCAGAGTCCTACCTGACTGAGCTCAGAGGGGCCTGTAGTTCTGAGAATGTGTGTTTTTTTCTTTTTCTTGAGCAAGAAATCCATGGTGGGTCTCATCAAGATTCTTTTTTCCATTCATCCAAGAAGAAAAGCAAAATATTTTATCTGCTTTACAAAAAAGGTAAAAGGGGAAAAATTAGAGAGTCTCATTAATTAAATGTAGAAAGTCACTTTGTTCATGAACACTGAGCTTCTGTAGCTTGTCTAGAGACAGGAGAGTAAGAATGAGTCTAGCTCCTCACATTTTCTTGTCTCAGCATTCGGTGGAGCCAAAGAGGAAGAGAAAGATCAGGAAGAAAAGTAGAGCTTCGAAAGGTGAGTTTCTGCCCCTCAGCCCTGTGCCAAGGGGTTTGCCCCCCACCTGTCTGGTCCCTGAGGGTCCAGGTCCAGGTCTCCAAGGATGCCAGCAGCGGAGCCTGTTTCACAGGAAACAGAGCCATCGGGAAGGCTCTTGGGAAGGAAATTAAAATCCAGATACATCCCAGAATTGTATTCTGAATGAAGCATCTGAGAGCCTGGAAATGGGTGTCACCCAGCAGGGGCATTTGGACTGTCGTAGATCAATAGTATCTGACTGAAAGGTGAGAACCCACCCCCCACCCCTCCGCCAGGTCCACCTTTGAACAAGTTGTTTATCATCACTCAGTTTCCTCTGTAAGGTGCCCCCTGACCTCTTGCTCCCCTATGGGGCAGTTGTGAGGTCCGCAGTGGGTAATAGATGTGGAAGCACTTTGTAAAAGAAAAAGTTTTACCCTTCTTGAGCCTTGTGATCACTGTCAGGAATTGTTATCCTTGACCTGGATGCTTGGGCTCCAGAGATCTCCCTTCAAAGTGTCTCCCCTAAAGGGCCATTACCCTAGCCTCCTGTAAGACCCCTAAGGCCCTGCCTTAACCACATGACCCGGTCTCCTGATTTCCAGCTTGCAGAGATTGCCTGCAAGAACTGGAAGAGGCTCAGAGCCTGATTTCTCTTCTGCAAAGGTAAAGAATCTTCCCCTTCTCTCGGGTCCACCACCCTCTGGGCTGCTGGACACCTCGAACTGACATGGAAGGGAGGGCAATGGGGTATGGGTGTGGCTACAGCCCTGGGGTGACAGACAGCAGGAGCACTGTGGAATAAATGTCGGGGATGGGGAGGACCCTAGGCACCAGGTGCCTACCCTGCAGGATCTCCTGGCCCCACGTGCCCCTGGCTGCAGCTTGTGCCTCCGTGTCCTGCAGCCACCTGGGAAGGCTCCCTGACAAAGGCAGCTTTTGTCAGAGCTCAGGTCAAGAAGCCACTGGTGAGGCGTGCAAAGCAGTTCCTGAGGGAGCCCGCCAGCCCTGTGCAGAGCCTGTGGAAGATGCTGCTTCCGTCATGTCCCCGTTGGCTTCCCCAGCTCCTCCGACTGAACGCCTGCTACCTCTGGCCTCTGCCCTGTCACAAAGTCCTACTACCTCTTCAATTTCTGTTCAATCACGCTCATCCCTGAGTGGCTCTCAGCCACCAGAGCCTTTCTTTCCGCTGGACGACCTTTCACCACAGCCACTTGCACTTTCCCCTTCTACCTCATGCCTCCATGATTCAGAGGCCCACTTTCCACCTCCAACAGCCTCCTCTGCACCACCACTGTCAGACTCCACTATGACACCTCCCCAGTGTGACTTGATGGCACTCCCACTCAGGACCATCCCACAAAGCTCATCTCCACACACACCTTTGTCAGCTTCTCCTGTCGCAGTCCCAGCCATCTCAGGCCTTGACTACTCAAGCTGTTCCATTTTAACCCCGTCTCAGTGGCAGGCAGCTGCCAAAGCCTTGTGCCTCTCAAACTCATCACAGTGCAAATCCCAACAAGAGCACCTGTCCCACCACTCACAAGAGGCCTTGCTCAGGAGAGACTCCACAGACAGAATGGTAGAGGCTGTTAGCCCCTCCTTACTCGAATCCGATGACCAGAATCTCCTGGAGATACAAGTCACAGAGAGAATCAAGATAAAGATTTCGAAGGAAAAAGGCAAAGACAGATTATATCCAAAACAAATGAGCCCAGACTACCACCTGAATTCTTTGGGGAAAATGTTGCCATCACTAGGTGCTGAGCAGGACACCACAATCCCCCAACCCTTCTGGACCGCGAAAGATAAGCCAGAGCAACTGCCTAGTCCTCAGCAGCTCTCATATCCTAAGGTCTTGGGGGACCATCTACAGCAAAAATACAACCAGCTTTTTTGGGGTCTCTCCTCTCTGCACAGCGAATCCCCGGTGGCTACTTCCAGGATCTCTGAGAATTCTTCCACACTACAGTCTCCCTCATTCTTATTCAATGGAATCTCAAATCCCTGCCCAATTCATCTGCAGGCTAAACTACCTCCACTGCTTTCCCATTCCCAGCCCCTGCCCCAGCTGGAGTTCCAACCTCAAGCCTTGATTCCAAGGATGCTGCAATTACAGGCCCCACCTCTGGCTCAGGCCCAGGCCCATTTCCAATCTCCTGTACAAATCCTAGGACCTTCTTCTCCATCCCAGATTAGAGCCTGTGGTGTGTCTTGCCCGACAGCCCGGAATGAGCTAAAATCTCTCACCTCAATTGAGATTCAAAATACAGAATGGCCCTTGTTGCCGAAGCAACTAGAAAGTGGGTGGGCTCCGCCGTCTGTGATCGAAAGATCTCAGGAAGTCTTTAATATCTTCACTCCCAACCTTCCTGAGGACAGCTGGGTGGGCTCCATCCTTCCCGAGAATATTCCAATCAGTCCAGAGCTCCGGAAGCAACTGGAGCAACACCTCCAAAAATGGCTTATCCAAAACCGCTGGGAGCTACCTCGGAAGATACAAGAATCTCTGGAACTAAGGCAGCTTCAGAGCGAATTACCAGGGAAATGTCCGGTAAAGGACAAGCATGGGGCCTCACGGCCCTCTTCCTTCACAGGTGAAAGCAGCAAGGATCCGCAGAAGGTGGGGTTCCAGCTAAAGCAAGACATGAGCAAGGTCCCTAAAAACCTCTCCAGGTCCTCCGAGAGGCCTATAGTGGCATTTCAGGAAGTAGACTCTGAAGGGTCAGAAAATGACTGGATGCTTTTAAGAAAGGACTTGACAAGTGGTTTGCCGAGGAGCTTAGACAAAAATCTAGAAAACATCCCAAAAGGCCATTTAGGCAGGAATTGGGGGCAAACCAGCGAGGGTTTAATCCCCGTGAGTGTGCGTCGATCCTGGCTTGCTGTCAACCATGCTTCTCCCAAGTCCAACGCTCACATGGAAACCAGGAATTTGGGAATCTTAAAGGGTTGGGAACCCTGGGTGAACACCTCCCACAGGGTTTCCTTCCTCGACACAAACACTCAAAAGATGCTGGAAGCACATATGACAAAGTTTTGGGTGAGGCACATGTGGGGCCTGCCCCTCAAGCTCATCAAGTCCATTAATCACTTTACGTTGAAAAAGGTTCAACCCTCACCCACTCTGCAGTTTGCCTTTCGGCCCTCAGCTCCCTGTGTCCCTGGAGACCACTCGATAGTCCAGCTTGCTGAGGTCCTTGGAAAACTTCCTCAGCCCCATCTGGGAGAGAAAGCGATAGGAGAGGAGTCAGTTCCCACCCTGGAGAGGACTCTCCTGGCCCCCTTACCTGTGTGTGAGGAAATCCAGAGGGCTCTGGGACAGATCCCACTTGGTGATGACCATGGGACCACAAAGGCCTCTCTGGCTAGACAGGAGGGCAGGTCGCCACCTCAGGCCATCACACTCACCTGGCAGAGTGGGATTGTGGAGTGGGCCATGAAGGACAGCACAGAGCCCAGTCCAGGTTCAACAATGTCCAGGAACGAGCCAGGAGGGAAGAGTGGTCTACATGCCTCACGAGACCCCAGCCATCAGGTAACAGTGCCAGAGATGAACATAGGACCCCAATCTTTGAGGGCCAAGGAAGCCAGGGAGGCAGGGAAGGCCACATTGTCCCCTGCTTTTCAACCAGAGTCTAGAGACATCTTGGGAACCAATGTGCTGACAAAGTCCCAAAACAAAAATGCACATTTGGGTAGTTTAGAGGCTCCAGGGACCAGTAAAAGTCCCCTATACCCTAGAATGACTGTTCTCCAAGATCCAGGAGAGCCACGCCTTAACACAGAGATGGTTAGTGAGTTTAAGTCCAACGTAAAGGTACAGTCAGAGAACCTGCCACACGAGTGTCCCAGACACAAGCCCCTTGCTACTGACAACTTGGCCTCTCAGGTGCCTCAGTGCCATCCCCAGGGAGTGCCCAATGGAAACAAGCTAGTTTTCCAGATGCTGTGTGGCCTCAAGGCAGCCTCAAGCAGCAGTCCAGAGCAGCAGGAGCCCAGGACCAAAAGATATCAAGGCTTTTGGAAGAATCAGAGCGAGATGTTTGTCCCTACTTATGAGAGAGAGGACTGCAGGTGGCCCAACCCAGGAGAGCATGCAGAAAAGCTCGAGAAATTGGGGACCTGTCAAGACAGGAGTATGAGTTCCTCTGCCCAAGCCAGAAAAACTGTAGGCTCTGTTGGGAAGAAATACCTCCAGCTGCTGCCAGAGAAAAAACAAAGTGTTTTACAAAGCTTCTTCAAAAGAAAAATGAGGATTTTCCCCCATAAAAAATTCCAAGGTCAAGATGCTTTGCAAAAGTGCAAGCCCAAATCAGCCACTGCCCAGAGCCAACAGTCAGTCAAAAGCAGATCAATTCTGGATAGCGAGAATGTGGAGGCTCAGGAGCTCATGACAGCTGTGGGACAGATTCTAGAGAAGAAAATGGCCATTCACCATGGACTTCATGCCACGAAGTTAAAGGAGCACAAACGGGAACACCCAGCCCCAGTATGTGTGTGTGTCTGCTGCCTTCCTTACTCCACAGAGCAAGCGAGAATGATGAATTACACCCCTCACAGTCAGCAGGCTGACTCCAAAGACCAAAATTGTTCTATCAGGGAAAAGCAAGTCAGACCTGGGAAGTCCTTGAAAAGTGTCAGATTCGATGATGAGCAGCTGGAAGTGAGTCGCACCCCCTCCCTGGCCCCCAAGAAAACACTGTCTCCAGTCAGTGCCTGCCAGTATAGGCCAAGGATGCCGTGCACGCCAGGCCACCAACCACACTGCCCATGGCATTATCTTTTTCGAGGAAGGGTCTTGCCTGGTCCATGCTTCACTAGCCTTTTCTAGTAGGCAAATATGTCTCCAAGAAAAAAAAAATTAGTCCATATAGAAAAACGTTTTTCTCATTAGCATATTCAAAATATTTACTTTTCCCCAATATATGTTTTTTTTTTTTTCTCATAAAAGGGTGGTGTAGTGACTTCTTGTGCTTGCTAGGTGTGTGCTTTGGCCTCGAGAAGAAAGGGGCATGGAGGGAGGCTGATCGTGGCATTGCGAGCTTACTCCTTATCCGAAGTCCCTTCATTGCCCCTGATATTTTCACAATACTTTCATTACTCAAACAACAAAAACTACTCTAAAACAAGATGAAAAAAACCCATAAAAACTCCACTCGAGGATCTGGTTCAACTCATCTTTCTCCTGCTTCCACTCAGCTTTGAAATCGTGCAGCTGTAGGAAATAGGTTTACAGGGGCCTCACAGGGTTGGACATTCCCACTCAGGCTCCAAGAATTGTCAGGAAGTTTTGGGGTGGGGAGCTCCTGGGCCCTGAGTTCAGAAGCAAGAGAAATCTTGCCCCTGGATCTCTTGGGCCCTAAAGGCTCCTTCAGGTCCCTTCTCACTCTAATGAAGGCTGCGATGGGGATGGCCTTGTGAACCCCTCTCAGCTTAGCCTGAATAAAATGTACAGCTCGCCCTCCTCCACCTCTGCCTTTCCCACATGTAGAGACCAGACAGATGGCACTTCCTGCTTTGCGTGTGCGTAGGTGTGAGCCTCAGGGAGGATGATGATGAGGGCTGTGTTCACTCCTGCCACAAATGAGTGAATGGTCATGGTCACTGGTGACCTGCCTTTCCCTCTATTAACCCCAGGGGAGGAATTCTGGATGAATAGAACAGTGTGTGACTGTATGTGGGTAACTATCTGACAGTCGGATACCGTGAAATTTGGGTGGGATGTGGGTGAAGAATTGAAAAGGTTGGATCCAAGAAAGGAGGCAAAGTGACACAGAGTGTCCATAAATACGCAGCGACCGAGAAGCCCTGATGTCCCATCATCATCTACAGGTATGGGAGGAGGGAAGGGGAAAGGGCCCCAACCTCTGTCTCCACCTTCTTCAGCTCTGAGATCACAGATATAAAGAAGCCACCTCTAGGGCCAAATCTGCAGAATTAAAGCAAGTCAGGAATGGTTAATTGTCTCCACAATACAGTTTCTAAGCTTGCACATCCTTGCCTCCTGAATTCTAGAAAAGATGACTTAACAACAGGTGGAAAAGCCAGGACTAGAGAACTCAGTGTCACTCCCAGTCTGGTGACCTTTACATAAACACATGGCCCAAGGTCTGCTCCAGGGGAGAGTTGGGGACTTAAAAGGATGAGAGACTGGCCTGCCATCACGTAATAATTCTTATGTGATTCTAGCCTTGCTTATCCCAGAGCCCTGCAGGAGACGAAGACACCACACAGGATTTATCACACGGGAGCGCAGAAGTGACCTGTCCACAATGGGTGGTGCAGTCCAGGATTGGTCCTCGGCGTGGCCTGCTCCTAGTGTCGCTTGCCTCCTCTCTGGCCCCAAACCACACAGAAAAAAGGGAGACCAGGAACAATCTTTCTAGAGTGATTCTGCACTTTGTGCCACACTTGGCACACAGGGGGCCCAGCTCGGGTGTCCTTGCAGTGGTGGAGAGTCCTGTTCTAGAACAACCCTGATCTGATGACAGCAGGAATGGTCCTGCTCCCACACCTGTCAGGACCCCAACATGTGGGACCAGGACCAGGGTTGAGGGGTGCAGGAGCATAGGCATTCTCATGACACAGGATCTTCCTGGAGCTAGTTCCTGCTTCTGGGATCCTGAGCAGCCACCAGGCTGGGCACAGCAGTGCAGCCTGGACCTGTGGAAGGGTGGGACCCAGGGCAGGAAGTGCCCCAGGTCTTCGAGTGCTTGGGAGAGGGTGTCACACAGCTGAGACCTTGAGCCTGGCTGTGCTCATGGGTCGTCTCAGGCACCGAATGGTGAATTCTGAGAGTCGGGGGGGAGCTGGACATGCACCCCATGCTCCTGTCAGCATAAGTACCAGAGTGACTGGGATGCTGACGGAAGCAGCAGCAGGAAGGGGCAAGTCCCACTGCTCATCTGTTGTTGCTGTCTTTCATAAGGCACAGTAAGGCCAGCTATAGAGGGACCCACACAGGGACCTCTCACATAGAGATGACACACACAGACACCTCCTAACAGAGACCAGTCACACAGAGACCTAACCCCAGACACCTCCCAAAAGAGAACTCTTCACACTGAGGCCTCACAGAGATGCCTCACAACAGACATGTCACAGAGCCACACAACACAGACTTCACAAAGGTACCTCCTAACAGACACCTCTCACAGACACCTTCCAGAGAGACCTCTTGTTGTCCTACAGAGACTTCATAATAAGACCTCCACACAGATTTCACAGACATCCCACAGAGACCACCCATATAGACTTCACCCAGAAACAACACACAGACAGCACATGTGGCCTCACGGAAACCACCTGAGCACCACCCACTGACAATTCCTTCTTAGTGAATGCGCAACTCAGACAACTGACAGCAAAGAGAGGTATTACTTGTGTCCCCTTGAGATCCTCGAGACACTCTGACATTGTCAGGTCAGCATCATACTAAATGGTGTTCTCTACTTGGAGAAATGCTTGGGAATTTTTGTTCTTTTGTAATGTCATTGCCTCAACAAAAAAATAACAAATTCCACATGTAGATTTGCAAAATTAATTATTCTTCAGGTTTTCAGTAGCTTGACCTTCAGAATTCAACATACGGTACATCAAAGACTTTACATGAGGAATAAAACTTCTGTCATTGTCCTGATTGAGCTGAAGACCATTAAAATCTTAGAAACCTCAGGGAAAAACAAAAGCCTTTACTGTGAAGTTGGCTTCAGTAAACATCAAGTAAGATTAGACTAAAATCTTGTATATTGGTAACTTACATTTTTGAATACATACTGAGTTTGTGTCATAATTTTTTTCTGTGGAAATGTATCAGTTTCAGAATTGAAGATAAAATCTACCTAGAACTAATATAACAAAACTACATTTTATATGTAATATTGTTTTATAGAAAATATATAAGAAAACACTTGCTGTGCACAAATTCACTGAGGAATGTGAAGTTTTAAAGATGGAAGAATGACATCACCAGTATATGTTTGTGGCCAGTTTCTGAGCTATGTGGTACATTTATATGCACCTATGTAATGGAGAACTCATTGTTGAATCTCATAGTCCATCAAAGAATTCACACAGGAGAAAAACCCTATGAATGTAATGAATGTGGGAAAACCTTCTCCCAGAAATCAAACCTCAGTAGACATCAGAGAGCCAGTTTCTGAGCTATGTGGTACATTTATATGAATCTTTGTAATGGAGAACTCTGGATCTGTTCACTTTCTGTTTTTGAGTGACAATCTCTATCCTTCCTCTGTTGGTGTCCTTCAACTTAATGCTGTTAGATTTTTCCCTGCCTGCTATGTCAGAATGTTGATCTAGCCCTGTTTCTAGGATCTTGTAGATCCATGAGATTTCTCAAGGCTGTGTGTGTAGGTGGAGGGTGGGTAAGGGTGGGAGGGAGGTGGATGCTGATTTTTTAATTTAAAGTTTTCAATTACAATTTTTATTCACTATTTTGTATTTCAGGTGTACAGCATAGTGGTTTGACATTTATATATTATTTATGAAGTGATCCCCAGGTGTTGGTTCTTACATGTTCTTTTGGCTTTCATTTTATGCCATTCTAATGGTTCGTTTTTCACCGAGTAATTAAAAAGCGAGTCTTCCTAGCAGTCTTGGATGCATGTAACCTGAGCATCCAATCTGGGACCTTTTCCTTAACTCCATGATGCTTGCTCACACTGCAGCATTGCAAACCAGTTAATTTTACCTTGCTTGGATAGCAGGTTTTAGAATTGGAATAAAATCAATGCTACTTTCATGTCCAGTACCACATAGTATTGAAAAGTACTCACTTTTGGGGGAAACAGTATAGTATAGTCTTAGCCAGGAAAATATTTGGTCAGTCGCTTGTCATTTCAGGATGTGGTTTGGTCAGCACAGAGAAGGACATAAATGGGATTCTCATTTTTAAACCTGGACCACTAAAAGTTTCTCTCAATCCTGGCAAATTGCTTTCTGCAAGTATGATCTGGTAGATTGAGTATGTGGACAATATGTCAGTCGATTCCCACGAGTAAGTTTTCCGTTCCCCATCTCCTTTCGATACGGCATGAGGGAAAATGATGGTATATCTTTAGCATTAATTGGAAGACAGGTATTTCTTCGACAGTGGCTTATTATCACTTAACTTAGTGGCATCACTGCCAAAGAAAAGAGCCAGGAGTAAGAACCCACCATTGGATGAAGGCTGTATCATAGTACCACTAGGACTAGCGCACCAGAGACTGGATCAGCACTCTTGGCAGGAGAATTCAAGTAGCTATGGGAATGTTTACTCCTCATTCTGACAGCTTAATGCAATGTGAGCTTACTGCACTGTACCAAAAGGGAAATGAAAGTCAAAAAGCATCTTTTTCTACATGCTTGATTTTTTCAGGAAACTTGACTTATAGAAAACCAAAGAAAATTATCTAACTTGGAATACTTTAAAATTTAAAAAAAAAAAAATTAACTTCAGTTTAGAATTGTTGTAGATATAAAGAAAAGTTACAATGGTAATTCCTATATACTCCTCACACAGTTCCCCTTCTTAACATCTTTTATACCTCTGGTGCATTTGCCATAAGTAACTTTGATACATTATTAACTAAACACATTATTTTTCTGATTTCACTAGTTTTTCTCTAGTGTTTTTGTATTCCAGGATTTCATCCTGGATACCACATTACATTGAATTGTCATGGCTTCTTAGCTTCTACTGGTCCGTGACAATTTCTCATACCTTCCATGGTTTTGATTACCCAGACAGTTTTGAGGAGTCTTTGTCAAGTATTTTGTAGAATATCTCTCAATATGGGTTTCTATTATCTTTTTTATGATTGCACTGGTGTTACAGGGTTTTTGTAGGAAGACCACAGAATGAAGCTATTCTCATCCTATCAGTAGTATATGATGTCAATGTGAATGATCACTGATAATGCTAAACTTGATCACTTGGTTGGAGTAGTGTCCCTCAACTTAAAAGCAGGTAAAGCACCGTGCTTGCTACTTGGTAAAGATTTCTTTTATAAATTGTTTATCAAATTGTACATAAAATAAGATCAGATTTTTTACATGTTTCTGATTTTAATGTTGGAAAAAATATAAATAGAAAATAACAACACCCAGAATTTAAAAATAGCCTCAAGCCGATCCAGTTCAGAGTCCAAATTTTTGGTTTTTAGTGTTTATTAGAATATGAATGAATCGTTGCCCTTTTCTTTGTTCCCCAGGATTTAACTTTAGGATTTTATTTATCTTCACATCTCATTAGGAGAGAGGTATCCAATTCATAATACCTCTTAATCTTGGAGTTTAGAGCTTGAGTAAGGAAAGGATTGACAGAAATTTGTTTGCATTTTATGAGCCAATCAGCCCAGAGTTGATTATGTTAATGCAGAAAATGGAAGCAATACAAAAATGACCAGCCATGATAACTAAGAAATCTATGATGGTAGGAGAAATAAATCAGTCTTAAGAGCTAGATGGGGTATCAAAAGCCAAATGCCTGCATAGAGTTTTTTAAAAGCATTGATAAATTTATGGTACTAATAAGATTTTAAAAGAATGGCTATGTTATCATTAGTTTGGGACATATGGGCCACTGGCAGTTGACATAATGAGATGGATACATATAAGATTATGAGCTGATGGTCACTCCCAGATATTAGTGTAATAGTGAAACTATGGAAGGGTTCTAAAGCAGCAAGAATTCCTAGTGAAGCAAGAATACATGAGCATATGTTATTACACACATACAATGCATATCATCAGACTTAAGTGTGGATGAAAATCTAATAGGAACTCATAAAATAACACCTCTGGGAGAGAACAAAGTTAATTGGAAGAAATGTGGCAAGCAGTTCTATTGATAAACAACGTGTTTCCAAACAGGCATGCATTTATCATAGAGGATAATAACCTGGGCTTCTGATCAAGATGGTGGAGTAGGTAAATGCTATGCTTTCCTCTTCTCACAACCACACCAAAATTACAACTAAACTGCAGAACAGTCATCATGGGGAGTTGCCTGAAGTCTAGCTGAACAGAAGTCTTTCAATTGGAAACATACAGAAAAGGCTACCTTGAGACTGGTAGTAAGGGTGGAGATATAGACCGGGCTGGTCGCACATTTGTGTGTGGCAGTTGAGAATTGGGAGGGATATCTCAGCTATGGAGGTCCCCTGAGAGGAGCATGAGGTCCTGGCCCCACACTGGGCTTCCCAGCCTAGGGTTCCAGTGCCAAGAAGAGAAGTCCTCATGTTTTCTGACTGTGAACACCAGTGAAGATTGTAGCTGAATGAAATAGAAGGTGAATGGAGTCATAGACATTCCTTTTAAGAGGCTTTGCTTGCAGAACTTATTTGCTAATGGACTCTGCATCAGCTCCAAGTCTGGGGCAGCAGATCGAAAGGCTCCAGGGACATAAGGAGAGGAAATGAGGTATCTAGCTTCAGTGAGGGGGCCAGAGGGACAGCTTTCTCAAGGCAGAAGTGCTGGTGGAGGCAACTATTTCTTCAGTGAGTCCTACCCATACCTGGTATGCACTTGCAGGTAGCCATTATGACTGAATTTCCATCAGTTTGGCTAACACTGGTCGATCCGCCCTGGTGATATCCTGATACCCTGCCTCACTGAACTTGCAGTCCCACTGAGCCACTTCCAGTAGCTTTTCCATACAAACGGCCTGCCTTGGTTCATGCTTCAGACTTTCCTAAAACTTCTCAAAGGATCTCAAAACCCAAACAGTATCTGGCCTCAGTGTACCTTGTAATTCTTGATGAACAGACCTAAGTCTGGCGTTAGCAGCGCCTGCCTGGTTCATGGCTTGGCCACTTGATGTGCCCCTAAGCCTCGTGTGGGTGGTAGCCACCTACAAATTGCTTGGTTACTCTTGGCAGGTGGCCCTGGGTAGGGCATCGGCTACAGCTGAATGTGTCCTGCAGCTAGGCCTCGTGCAGCAGGCCACAGGGCCGGCACACCCAAGGGCTGGCTGTGGACCGAGTCTGAGCAGCACTTGGGGCTGCATCTGAACACAACACACATAATGGGCGGACCGGGTAGGCACTAGAGCCCTGGTAAAACAAATCCTTCTATGTGGGGTCAGCCCCACACCGGCCAGTTCTCACAATGAATCAGCCTAAGGATCAATCCCTCTCAGTGATGTGCAAACAACAACCAAGGCTCACATACAATAAGAGACACACACAATCCATAGCTCACATACAATAAGAGACACACACAATCCATAGAAGGCACACAGCTGGAGCATCTGGCTCAGGTGACCAGGGAAGACTGTGCCACTGGGCCCCACACGACACTTACTGTACAAGACCACTCTACTAAGACTAGGAGAAATAGCAGCCCTATCCAGTACATAGAAGGAAACACAGAGAAACAGCTGAAATGGAAAGACAAGCGTCCCAAATGAAAGAACACAATAAAGCTCCAGAAAAAAAAATGGTGACACAATCTAACATGCAGAATTCAAAACACTGGTTTTAATGATGCTTATTGAACTTAGAGAAAAGAATAGATGAATTCTGTGAGAACTTTAACAAAGAGATACAATATAAAAATGGAGATAGAAAACATAAAAACCAGTCAGAAATGAAGACTACAATAACTGAAATGAAGAATTCCTTAGGAGGAATCAACAATAGACTGGATGAGGCAGAGGACGGAATCAGCGATTTAGAAGATAAGGTAACATAAAACACCAAATTAGAACAGCAGCAAGAAGAGAATCCAAAATGGTATTTTAAGGGCTCTCTGGGACAAGACCAAGTGTACCAAATATCGCATCATAGAGGTACCAGAAGGAGAAGAGAGAGAGCAAGATTTGAAAACCTATTTGAAGAAATAATGATGGAAAACGTTCCTAACCTGGTGAAAGAAATAGCTATAAAAGCCCAGAAAGCACAGGGAGTACCAAAGAAGATGAACCCAAAGAGACCCACACCAAGGAACATCATCATTAAAATACCAAAGGCTAAAAATGAAGACAGAATTTTCAAAGCAGCAGAGAAAGCAATTAGTTCCCTACAAGCGAACTCTCATAAGACTGTCAGCTGATTTCTCAACAGAAACTCTGCAGGCCAGAAGGCATTGGTACAAAATACTCAAATTGATGAAAAGCAAGGACCTATAGCCAAGATTACCCAGCCAAGCTATCATTTAAAATCAAATGACAGATCAAGAGCTTACCAGACAAGAAAAAGCTAAAGGGGTTCATCACCACCAAGCCAGTATTATAGGAAATGTTGGAGGGACCTCTTTAAGAAGAAGAAAAAATATTAAAAATATAAATAAAATAGCAATAACTACATTATCTATCAACAATTACTTTCAGTGTAAATGGATTAAATGCTCCAATCGAAAAATAGGGTGGCTGAATAAGAAAACAAGACCCTTACATATGCTGCTTACAAGACACTTCAAATTGAAAGACATACACATACTGAAAGTAAAAGGATGGAAAAAGATATTTCAGGAAAATGGAAACAAACAAAAGCTAGAGTGGCAATACTTATACCAGACAGAGTAGACTTTAAAACAAAGGCTATATAACAAGAGACAAAGAAGGACCTAGTAATCCTACTTCTGGGTATTTATCCAAACACACCCAAAAGACTACTTTGAAGGGACACGTAAATCCATATGTTCTTGAAGCATTATTTACAATAGCCAAGATATGGAGGTAACCTGGGTGTCTATCAATAGATGAATGGATCAAGAAGAGGTGGTACATATATACAATGGAATATTAATCGGCTATTAAAAAAGAATGAAATCTTGCCACCTGAAACAACATAGATGTACCTAGAAGGTATTTCACTGAGTGGAGTAAGTGAGACAGAGAGACATGCCATATGGTTTCACTGACATGTGGATCTAAAGAACAAAACATTTTGATGGTTGCCAGATGGGAGGGAGTTTGGGGGTGGGGTTGAAAAGGGGAAAGGATTAAAAAGTACAAATTGTTAGTTACAAAATAGTCATGGGGATCTAAAGTGAAGCCTAAGGAATATAGTAAGTAATATTGTAATAACTATATACGGTATCAGATGGATACTAGATTTTTGGAGTGATCACTTAGTAAGTTATATAAGTGTCTAATCACCATGTTATACACTTGAAACTAATATAATATTGTAAGCCAACCGTAGTTGAAAAAAAAGTTATTTTTAAAAAACAGCATAGGTAGAATGTAATCATGTCTCTATCATGATAAACAGGAATAAGACTTTATTGTTAGACTGCTCAGGAAAACATAACATTATTGGTGGCTAGAGAGCACAGCAAATCCCAGAGAAATAGAAAGCAACAAGTACACTGAGAAAATTGGCACAGAAAATAAGGGAAGCAACGAAAGAGATCACTGAATGAATAGCATTAAAAAAAAAAAAGAACTAGGTTATGCACGTCTTATAGATACATAATTCGTTAGAAAGAAAAAGGTTACACATAAGAAAGTGCTTCAAGGTCTGAAACTATAGAACTGCCACATTCCAAATAATGTGGTGCACTAACAGTGACAGTTAAATAAGGTTAAATTGCTAAAGACTCAAAGTATCCCAAAGGGTAATAATTACAAATCTACAATTTTTTAAGGAAAAAAGGTACATTGCATCACTGTCAAAGGTTGCTTCACAGCAAGGGGTTTGGATGAGGGCCAGGCATGAGCTCCCATTTTCCTCTATTGTACAGACATGTGCACAGAGTACCCCAGAAGCCAAAACTTGATTCACTGCTGAGATTTCTTATACTGTGCTGGATACACAGACATATTCTTGCCATGTAACCAGCCCCATCAGAAGTCTCTGAAGGTCACATGAGAACTGGTGTAAATTATCAGCATTGTTATCAAACACTGCTGATAAGCTGTTAAAACCTGCCCCCAAACAGCTTGGTTCCATGGTTACAAAGCAACACTATTAGTCAATGTATTTCATTTCTTGAGTAACAAATAGTGATATACAGATACGTTAGCTCAGGCCTATTCCAGGTCCAATGGACTTAACCTTCACAGCATATGTCACCCTCATGATTTTTAGTCAAAGCCTTTTACAAAAAAAAAACCCATTACTTTGGTTTGATAGCAGTCATTTGCCTTTCAATAGATCATCAAAGTACACATACAGATTTTGAAGAGTTGTAATAATCAGTGAAGGATTGTATAATTTAAAACCATCCTAGAACACGGGCACAAATTGTCTCATATTTTCATAATTTTACACTTTTCCTCTTTTCTTTTTGGCTTCCCTGACCTATAGTTGTCTACACTTTATAGTATATATCTGTTGAATAATTAAGAATCCTAATGAATTTGTGAAGATTTAAGTCTAAATCTTTAGACCTAGTTCTATTCCATATACATAATGTTTTGTGAAATGAGAACCATACAAGACAACCACATTGGTATCATTCCATAGTCATTGGGCTCTGATCTGCTCATTGATTGGGGGGGTGGAGGGGACATGGATCAATCCTAGAAATATGCATATTAGCCTGCCCATTGCATAGCTCCTTCATTTCTTTAAAAGTAGAGGAAGTTTTGGCAGTCTTTTGCCCAAAAAGCATCTGAGTCTAAGTTAATAGGGCATTTTTCACTTGTTCTAAGCCTCTCTTAAGGCATCAATGTTATTTTAGATTATTTGCTTTTATAACAACAATTTATTGGTTCCTCTCCACCCAGCAACAATCTCACATTGCCCTCAATTACCATTAATTTTAAAATCAGTCTTCCCCCTTGATGTCAGTGATAGTGATGGTAGCAAGATGAAATGACCAGGGCTTCCTCTTTGGGCCATTTCCAGTCACATAGGGTTGTGTTGGATAAGTATAGAGAAACATGGCAATCCCACCCACAATGCAACAGAATATTTGAAAAGTCAGGCCTAACTTGATGAAATATGGAGAGATTATCCATCCCATCAATCTTTTTGAAATTCTTGCCATTAGTCAAAGTAATACACAAAGTTTGGTTTTGGAAGGTTCTAGACTCTTGGATCTTAATTTTAGCCCCATCATAAGGACTTCCAAATCTGATATTGAAATAGAAAATTGTTGTGAGGTAGGGATGAGTTATATGTGATATCCTTTTTCATCTCCTGTGCAATAGACTGAATGTGTCGCCCCCCAAAATCTACATTTTGAAGCCCTATTCTCCAATGTGATGGTATTTGAAGTGCGGGACCTTTGAATATTTATAATAATGAGCATTTATTAAACACGTATAAAACAGACTTTATACAAGGTACTGGGAATATATTCTGCCCATGTGGACCTTATAACCTTCCTGGAAAAACAGTATCCATGTATGTTCTGGCTGTTGCTGTGAAAGATATAGTACTCTCAAATTTAATAGGATTTGTTATATTTTAGCACAACAATAATGGAATTAAATTAGAAGCTGTTAACAGAAAGATCGCTAGAATTTTCTCACATACTTGAAGACCAAGTAAAACAGGTATAAACAACTCATGGGTTGGAATAGAGCCAAACAAAATATATTTTGACCTGAATGAAAATGAAAAAGCATTTCAGGATTAGTGGGAGCTGCTTCATTGAGTACGTAGAGGGATATTTATAGCACTAACAGATAATGTTAGAAAATAAGATTTCATTTTTTAACTTATTTTTATCTTTAGTTTTAAAACATTTTTATTATGATGACATTGGTTAACAAAATCCAGTAAGTTTCAGCTGTACATTTTAGCAGTAAGGCATATATATATATTACATTGTGTGTTCACTGCCCATAGTTAGATTTCTTTCTGTCGCCACATATTTGACCCCTTTTACCCTATTTACCTTCCCCCCTCCCACCTCCCCTCTGGTAAACACTAGTCCATTGTCCATGTGTCTCTGTTTGTTTGTCCTGTTCATTTGCTCCTTTTAGGTTTATATCCCACATGTAAGTGATATCATGTGATTTTCAGCTTTTTCTGTCTGGCTTATTTTGCTTAGCATGATAATCTCGAGGTCCATCTATGTTGTTGCAAATGGCAATATTTCATCTCTTCTTATGGCTGAGTAATATCCCATTGTAGATATGTACCACCACTTCTTTATCCAGTCATCTATCGTAGGACATTTTGGTTGCTTCCATGTCCTGACCACTGTGAATAATGCTGCTATGAATATCGGTGTGCAAATATCTTTTCGGATGCAAGATTTGAAGTCTTTGGGGTAAATGCCCAGCAGAGGGATTGCTCGGTCATATGGTAGATCAATTCTTAGTTTTTTGAAGAACCTCCATACTGTTTTCCATAGTGGTTGTACCAATTTGCAGTCCCACCACCAGTGTATGAGAGTTCCTTTTTCTCTGCATCCTCTCTAACACTTGTTATTACTTGGCCTGTTGATAACAGCTATTCTACCAGGTGTGAGATGGTATCTCATTGTGGTTTTGATTTGCATGTCCCTAATAGCTAGCGATGTTGAGCAGTTTTTGGTATGTGTGTTGGCCATTTGTATATCTTCTTGGGAGAAGTACCTGTTCAAGCCCTGTGCCCATTTTTTTGATTGGACTGTTTTTGTTGTTGTTGTTGTAATCGAGTCGTATGAATTCTTTGCATATTTAGGATATTAGGCCCTTATTGGAGGGATTGCTTGCAAATATATTTTCCCATTTGGATGATTGTCTCTTTATCTTGTTGACGGTTTCATTTGCTGTGCAGAAGCTTTATAGTTTGATATAGTCTCATTCATTTATTTTTGCTTTTACTTTCCTTGCCTTTGAGGTCAAATTCATGAAATCTTCTCTATGTCCAAGATCCATGAGTTTAGTTCCCATATTATCTTCCATACATTTTAATGTTTCAGGTCTTATATTCGGGTCCTGAATCCATTTTGATTTAATTTTGGTGTGTGGTGATAGACAACAGTCTGGTTTCATTCTTTTGCAGATGGCTTTCCAGTTTTCCCAGCACCATTTATTGAAGAGACTTTCCTTTCTCCACTGCATGTTTTGGCCTTTTTGTCAAAAATTATTTGCCCATATAAAAAATGGGTTTACTTCTGGCCTCTCAATTCTGTTCCCCTGGTCCGTGTGTCTGTTTTTCTGCCAATATCATGCAGTTTTGATTATTGCCGCTTTGTAGTACATTTGAAGTCAGGCAGAGTGATGCCTCCAGCCTCGTTCATTTTTCTCAGGATCACTTTGGCAATTCTGGGTCTTTCGTGCTTCCATACAAATCTGATGATTTTTTGTTCTATTTCTTTAAAAAATGCCAATGGGATTTTGATGGAGATTGCGTTGACTCTGTATAACACTTTATGTAATGAGGTCATTTTAACTATGTTGATTCTTCCAGACCAAGAACACGGAATATCTATCCATTTCTTTGTATCTTCTTCGATTTCTTTAATAGGGACTACAGTGTTCATCATATAAGTCTTTCACATGTTTCATTAAATTTATTCCTAGATATTTTATTCTTTTTGTTGCAGTTGCAAAAGGAATCATTTTTTCCACTTCATTTTCTAACACTTCATTATTAGAGAATAGGAATGCTATGGATTTTTTAAGATTGATTTTGTGTCCAGAAACTTTACTGTATTTGCTTATTGTTTCTGGTAGTGTTCTTGTGGAGTCTTTAGTGACAGTTTGACTTCTTCATTTCCTATTTGAATGCCTTTTATATCTATCTCTTGCCTGATTGCACTCGCTAGGGCCTCCAGTGTTATATTGACTAAGAGTGGCTATAGTGGACATCCTTGCCTTGTTCCTTATCTTGGACTGTTTTTAGTTTTTCATCATTAAGTATAATGTTGGCTGAGGTTTTGTCTTATATGGCTTTTGTTATGTTAAGGTACTTAATATACTAATTTTGTTAAGTGTTTTGATCATAAATGGATGCTGTATCTTGTCAAAGGCTTTTTCTGCATCTATCGATATGATCATATGATTCTTTTTTAATTTGTTAATGTGGTATAGCACCTTAATTGATTTGCATATATTGAATCATCCCTGTGCCCTTGGATGAAGTCCACATGATCGTGGTGTGTAATCTTTTTAATATGTTGCTGTGTTTGGTTCCCTAGTATCTTATTTAGGATTCTTGCATCTGTGTTCATGAGAGATATCGGTCTGTAGTTTTCTTTTTTTGTGTTATCTTTACCAGGTTTTGGTATCAGGGTAATACTGGCTTCATAAAATGAGTTAGAAAGTATTGCCTCCTCTTTGCTTTTTTGGAAGAGTTTGAGGAGCATAGGTATTAAATACTCTTTGAATGTTTGGTGAAGCCATCTGGTCCTGGGCTTTTACTTTTTGGTAGGTTTTTGAATATTGTTTCAATTTCCATACTGCTGATAGGCATATTTAGATTTTCCAGTTCTTCTGGATTCAGTCTAAAATGGTGCATCTTTCTGAGTATTTGTGCATTTCTTCTACATTATTAAATTTGGTATTATATGCTTTTTCAGTGTTGTCATATGATTCTTTTTATTTCTGCAGTATCTGTTGTAATTTCTTCTCTTTCACCCTGATTTTGTTTCTTTGTGTCCTTTCTCTTTTTTCTTTAGGGAGTCTAGCCAGGGGTTTGTCAATTTTATTAACCTTCTCAAAGAACCACCTCTTTGTTGCATTTATTTTTTCTATTGTTTTTTGTTTTCTATTTCTTTCAATTCTGCTCTGATTTTGATTATTTCGTTCCTTCTGCTGACTTTAAGCTTCATTTATTCTTCCTTTTCTAGTTTTTTTAAGATGAAGCATTAGGTTGTTTATTTGGCCTCATTCTTGTTTTTTAGGTAGGCCTGTAATTATGTGAACTTTCCTTTTTTTGACTGCTTTTGCCATTTCCCAAAGGTTTTGATATGTTGTATCATTATCATTATCATTATCATTCGTTTCTATGTATCTCTTGATCTCTTTTTATTTCTTCTCTGACCTTGTTATTCTTCAGTAGCATGTTGTTTAATCTCCATATATTTGTGGTTTTTCCCATTTTCTTTTTACAGTTAATCTCCAGCTTTAAAGCATTATGATCAGAGAATAAAGTTGGTATGATTTAAATTTTCTTATATTTGTTGAGGCTATCTCTATGTCTCAGCATGTGGTCAATCTTTGAGCATGTTCCATGTGCACTAGAGAAGAATGTATAAGCAGCTGTTTTGGGATGGAAGGCTCTGTAAATGTCAATTAAGTCCAGTTGGACTAAAGTGTCATTTAGGAATGTTATTTCCTTATTGGTTTTCTGTTTGGATTATCTGTCCATGTCCAGCAGTGGGGTATTTATGTTTCCTACAATGATAGTGTTTTGGTCTGTTTCTTCCTTTAGTTCTGTTAGTAACTGCTTTATTCATTTCGGGGTTCCCTGTTTGGGAGCATAGATATTAATAAGTGTTATGTCTTCTTGGTGTACGATTCCCTTTACCATTATGAAGTATCTTTCTTTACCTTTTTTATTTCAAAGTCTATTTCATCCGATATTAGTACCGCTACTTCTGCTTTTCTCTGAATGCCATTTGACTGAAATATCATTTTCCACCCTTTCACTTTGAGTCTCCATTTGTCTTTGTAACTGAGATGTGTCTCCTGGTGGCAGCATTTTGTTGTGTTTTATTTTTTGATCCAATCTGCAACTCTGTACCTTGTTATTGGTGAGTTCAGTCCATTTACATTTAGGGTGATTATTTAAATATGAGGCTTTCTTATAGCCATTTTATCTTTTGCTTTCTAGTTGCTTGGTGTTTCTGTTGCTTCCTTGTCCTCCGTGTCCTTTTTTTAAAATTTTGGTTGGATTTTCTAGATTTTTGCTTTGGTCCTTGTTTTATGTTATATACTGCAGTTCTGAATCTTTGGCGTGTGGTTACCATTAGGAGTATGTAGAGGATAGTTATATATATATAAATATGTTATAGTCCATTTTCTTCTGCATGTGCCTTATCTCCATTCCCCTTTGCGAATTTGGATGTTTGAATCTTCTCCTTTTCTGTTATTGTTGTCTCAATTTGTCCCTATGTATGCTACACGTTCATTACTATCTTGCATAGCAAATCTCTTCTTACTGTTTAAGCTTTCAATGCCCTGTTCTTAGTAAGGGTTGCACTCTTCTGCTTCTATCTCCCTCCTAGTCACCTTACTCATAGTTATGTATTTCTTTTCATCATTTTATTTTTGGTGTGTTTACCCCTTTCAGTATTTTTGTAATGCAGGCCTCGTCATGGAGAATTCCCTCAATTTTTATATGTCTGGAAACGTCTTTATTTCTCCTTCCTACCTAAAGGAGAACTTTGCTGGATGCATTATTCTTGGCTGGTAGTTCCTTTCATTTAATAGTTCGAATATCTGATTTTACTCCTTTCTGGATTGTAAGGTTTGTGCTAAGAAGTCCGACGATAATCAAATGGGTTTTCCTTCATAGGTTACCGTCTTCCCTGGCTGCCCTGAGAATTTTTTCTTTGTCATTGATTTTTTGATAAATTTAATATAATGTGTCTTGGAGAAGACCTTTTTGGGTTGAGATAATTGGGTGTTCTGTTGACTTCTTGTATTCCAAACTCCAGCTCGTTCCCTAGATTTGAAAATTCTCAACTATTTGTCTGAAAATGATTTCTAATCCCTGCTCCTTTTCTGCACCTTTGATAATGCCCATTAATCTTATATTTCCGCTCCTGATGATATCAGCTAGTTCTTGTATTTCTCTTTCATTATTCTTCATTCTTTAGTTTCTCTGGTCTTCCTTCTGATTTATTTCTAGATTTCTGTCTTCGATCTCACTGATCCTTTCTTTCATTTTGTTGACTCTTATTTCCCAAGCTTGCTATTTCCTTTTTCATCTCTTTCAGTGTGTTCTTCATCTCTAGAAGTTTTCTCCTGTTTTTTGTTGTTGTTGTTGTTGTTTGAGGTTTTCAATCTCCTTGCTAAAAAACTCATTCTGCTGATCTAGTTTTTTTTTCAGTTCCTGGAATTGTTGATATGACTCGTTTCGGATCTCATTGAGTTTTTTCAGAAATACCATCCTGAATGCTGTGTCATTTATGTAGCATATTTCTAAGTCTTTAAGCTTATTTTCTAGAGATTTTTCTCTTTCTTTCTCAGCTGCCTGTCACCTCGGTTGTTCATATTTTTTAATGTACTATTTCTCTGCCTAGGCATTAATGGAAGTGTATTCTGCCTTTTTTTTCCAGAAAGGTTTATTATATAAAGGTCTCTCTTTATCCTGTTGCAGAGAAGGCATTTTTCATTTTGTTTCCAGTAGGTGGAGTCTGAGCCTGTTGGATCTCTGCTTTATATAAAGTCTTACAAGGCCTTTTTTTTTATTATTATTACAATTATTTGATCATGCTCGCTACACTCAGACTCAGTCCTTGTTAGTGTTAGGGATAGTTTGGTAGCATTTGTTCAGATTCCCCTGTGGCTCCGTGGTGTTTGGTCTTGGAGGATATGTGTGGAGGGGCTCTCTGGGTTGATGGATGTGGGTTGCGTCTCGGCCTCGCGTTTTGCAACTGTGGCTGGTAATAATCAACTGTCGCGTCTTTGCCGTACCCACTTCTCTGCCATCCTCACTTCTCTGCTTTCTACCCTTATCCCTGGGTACTGCTGCTACATGGAACTCAATGCTCTTCCAGGCAGGGCTATTCAGGGAATCCACTGTACTGTCTCCACTCCCCTGCCTCCTTCAGGGAGCTCCGGCTGTGAGAGGCAGCTTCTTTGTTTCTCCCAGTGTACCTCCCCACTTTCGTGGTTCTGTCCTGTGGTAGCCTTTATTCGCAGGTCCCACGCTCAGACGTGCTGATATGCAGGTTGGGTGTTTTTTGTTGAGTTTTGGAATATCAACTCGTTGTTTCTAGGGGAGAGATCTGGGGACATCTCTCACTCTGCCATGTTTCTGATGTCACTCAGAAAATAAGCTTTCAAATCAATGACCTTAGCTTCCATCTTAAAAACCAGAAAAAGGAGCAAATAAAACCAAAAGTATGAAGAATACAGGAAATTAAAAACAGTGCGGAAATCAAAAAAATAGAAACAGGCAAAAAATTATAAAAAAATAATGAAAATAAATCTGTTCTATGAGAAATATATATTATTTATAAACATCTATTCTGGATGATCAGAAAAGAAGACAAAAATAGCATGTTGGGAATAAGAATTAACATAATAGATTCTACAGTTATTAAAAAGATAATGTAATTATAAAGAGATTATGCTAACAGATTTGATAACTAACATGAAATGGATAAATTCCTCAAAAGACAAAACTACCAGATTTCACTCGATAAGAAATAGCCACAATAGTCCTGTGTGTATTAAATTGAATCTGTAGTTTAAAACCTTCCCACAAAGAAAACTCTAGGTCCAAGTTGCTTCACCAGTGAATTGCTTCACCAAACATTTGGAAAAAAATAATGCCAATTCTATATAACTAAAGAGAAAATTGGAAGAGATGGGATTACTTCTCAATTTATGTTACAAGGCCAACAGTACCCAGATTCTAAAACCAAAGACATTGAAAGAAAAGAAGACCTCAGGCCAATATCCCTTATGAATATAAACAGAAACATATTTAACACAATTTTAGCAAATGGAATCCAACAATCGTTAAAAACGCTAGTACTTACACAAGTAGTGTTTATCCTAGGAATGCCAGGTTGCTTTAATCTTTAGAAAGCAGTGTGATTAGATTTCAGAATAGATTAAAAAGAAAAAAAGCCATTCTGAATAAATACACAAAACTCATCTGCTAAAACCTTATTGCAATTTCTAATGAAAACCTTGAGCAAATTAGGAAATAGTGAGAAAAATGTCAGTATTCTTAGAGCTGATATTCAGTTGGCACACAGAAGTGAGGCTGTTCCAGTTGTCAAGTTGTAACAACATTCCTACACTTTGTACTGGTTGGCGAAGAGCTTCTTCCCTGAGCCTTGACTGCCCCCTGCTGCTCTGTGCACTGTCCTCTCACCTGGGACTAGCTATAACCTTTGCACCCTCTAGGCAGCTAAATTATCGAGAACCCCAAACCAGCCCTACATCGCTGTCCTTATTGGTTATTGCTTATCCATAGTAGAGGTTAAATATGTTGACTATCATCTCTATTTATATCTGTATCGACCTGGACATTTCGTTTTGAAATCGTTTAGAACTAATCACTAGTTAATCATACAGCTTTAGCATAATAAAACCATGTCTAAAACTGCTGGGGACACAGAAAGCGTCATGTTATAACTCCATACTCTGAGGGCTCATGAGCCAAAGGAGCCAGAGGAGAAGGATAGCACCCATCCTCTCTCTGCTTAGACCTGGCCTCTTATAAAAGGCTAGGGGTTGGCGTTTTGATTGTGTGTCTAGGGAAAGTCATGGATCTAAATGGTTCCTATAGTTTTGAAGGAGGGGTGGCTTATGGAGAAGGACTGGGCAGCCTGAAGTCTGAAAGACTGAGTTGGAGCAACTCCAAGGGTATACCACTGTCTTTGAGCCTTTCTAAGTAGTTGGCCGTTTAATGAATGTAATTGATTTTGTGTACCAAGTTGGAAGTTTATGTGGGCTATAAACTCAAAGTATAAATCCATGCATGATGTTAAAATGTATAATCAACTAGAAGAAAAATTGCTCTCTTGCAACAATTTCAAAGTAACTGGTTGAAAATGGAATACTAATTTCACTTATCTACGTGAACCAGTTTTATGTTTATAGAACTATGCAAATTGTTCAATAATCAATATTCTTAAAAGATTGGAGATAAACTATTTGAACAAACGTTCACTGTACCGCTCTCTATGACGCTACCAGCACCCCACAACAACAACCATTTAGGAAAAACTTCATGCCTTGGCTTGTTGAATAAAATAAGTGTCGTTTTGTTTGATCATTTGATAAAGACGAGAGAAAAATTGTAAATATCTAATGCTAACAATGTTTATCTTTGAAAATGTTGCAAAAGAATAGAAATTTATAAAAAGAAAAATGCAAGTAATTTTACTTGATAAAGAGAATAAAGATTAAAAAGAATAAATACCTTGGACTGTAGTACATCTTTAGATTTCAAATAGCCATTTGATCAATCTCACAGTCTCAGGTGAAAAAGAAGGACTGTATGATGAGAATTTGCTATGTCACACTGCCTGTGAACCGTCCTGGGCAACAAAAGGATGCAAAACTGTTTCTTTAGGCTGGAGAAATATGTGAGACTTTTTTTTTCGAGATGGTTTACCTTTGTACCTTACTTTTTACCTTTAGGGCAACATTTTTATTATATTCCCCAAGTCAGTTATGTTTGTGGTAATGTTTCCAATCCAGACAAATTGATCAATTAATAAAAAAAGAAAAATGCTACAAGGCATTCTGTTGTTTGAAACATTGATGCAATTCTCACTGACTTTATTAGAAATGTAATCATCATGTTTTGAAACACCATCCAAGAGTTGCATCGATTGAGCACCTGGTGACCTTTATTGGAGATAAAGCATAAATAAAAGTTAACCTCCATTTTACAGAATTGTATGATATGTGTCAATTGATCAATTGGTGTAAAGAACTTGACATAAGAATAAAAACAACCTAGAGAACAGATGGAAGAAACTTTTGTTCGTACTTTTATAGGGAATGTCTTCTGTGTTTTCAGTTTATTGCAGATATAATTAATAATGTTGATATGGCCATATTCAAAATGATGCTGCTAGAAAAGGTTAAAGAAAGGAACAAGAAAAGGATATGGCTATTTGGCATCCTGGATGTTGGCTAAGTGGCAATTTAACCACACAAGAACATATTTTATTTCTTTGGATAAAACATATGTAATATATGTTAACACATATTTATGTCATATGTAATATAGATTTTTTTTTTCAAATCAAATCTATTGGGGTATAATTTCCATACAGTTAAAGGTACTCATGTTAAGAGTATAGCACAGTTAGAGGAATTTTGACAAATGTATGCAGTTGTGTAATCACTACAGCAATTGATATATAGAAAATTTCTGTTACTCAGTTTCCTCGGGCCCCTTGGAGATCAACCTCCACCTTTGTAAAAAAGCAAAGCAATTATTTGCTTCCAGTGACTATGATTTTCCCATTCTTGAATTTTATGTAAATAGAATCTTACAGTGTGTACTCAGTGTTCATTTTCTTTCTCTCAGCATGTTTTCAGATTCAACCACGTTGTTGTGCATATTAACCTTCCAGTCCTGTTTATTGCTAAGCAGGAATATGGATATACCAAAATGTATTTACTCATTCACCAATTGATGGACATTTGAGTTGCTTCCAGTTTGGGGCAATATGAATAAAGTTGTTGCTATGAACATGTGTGTGCTAATTTTGTGTGGACATAGGTTTTTATTTCTCGTGTGAATTTCTAGGAGTGAGATTTTCTGGGTTGCAGGGTAAATCAGTGCCAAACTGTTTTCCAAGTAGCACTTCATTTTACATTTTCATGAGCAGTGGATGGGAGTTCTAGTTGTTGCACATCCTTAACGCATTTGGTATAATCAATCTTTTTAATTTTAGTCATTCTAGGGGTGTGAAGTTACTTTCATTGTGGTTGTAATTTTTCTTTGATGACTAATAATGCTGAGCATGGTTACATGTGCTTATTGACCATTCACGTATCTTCTTTGGTGAAGTATCTTATTAAATCTTTTGCCGAGTTTAATTGAATTGTTTGTCTATTAAGTTGTAAGAGTTCTTTATTACCTGTAGTGTTTGACTAAAAGCTAGGAGGGAAAGCAAATTTAGCTGGATCCCAGCAAGCAAGTGGGGAGAATGGTGAGGCCAGAGAGATATGGACAAGGGAACGAGATCTGGCAGGACTTGACGTACGGGTAAGCCTTTGGATTTATTACAGTTAGGTGGGATACCACTGGATGATTTTGAGTAGGGAGTGGCAAACCACTTTGACAGCTCTGGGAACAGGCCAGGGGAACTGGAGTGAAACTGGATCCACTAGGGGGCTACTGCAGCAGTTGGACAGAGAAAGAGAGAGAGACCGCTCAGCTGCAGTTCTGAATGTTCCTTCCCCACTTTTGTTCCTGATGTCCCAACTACATAATTTCAGATGTGAGAGACTGAGTGTTTTCCTTGATCTCTACAGAGCATGACTCACTTGAGGCCGTTTCCTGGAACACACTTTACAGAGGATTGAGAGAGGGCTGACAATGGTGGCTCTCTTAGCTTAATCCAGTTCTTAGTTGTAGTTGACATATTATGGTGGTTTTTGTGGCTCTTTGATTAGTGTTTGCTTTCTCCGTCTTGGGCTAAGATCATCACTAGAATGAGAATGTTATTTCTCTTTTAACTCACTATTATATCCCCAGTTCTAGCACAGTGCCTACCTTGTAGCCTTTCCTTAATGTGTTGTTTTTTTTTTATTGGAGAGAGTTGTGTGTGTGTGTGTGTGTGTGTGTGTGTGTGTGTGTGTGTGAGCGAAAGAGAGAGAGAGAGAGAGAGAGAGAGAGAGAATGAGAGAGAGCCAGACAGACAGACAGACATGGGGGATGGGGAACAAGAGCACTTTACAAAGAAATGGGACAATGTTTTCTGAGAGTGGAGTACATAGAGCCTGTGTATTGTGTTCTTTTCTACCTTCTCAAATTAGATTTATCACCATAAATTTCTTTATCTTATCAAAAATGATCTCCATGTTTTTCCCTTATACGCATAAAAAATTGTTTCTGGGGAAATTTTAAATGTCTCACATCCATTCAAGTACTATATTTAGTACATGTTTCTTTTCTATTATTTGGTTATCTTGAAAATGTACCAGCATTACTATCTTACATTAAAGAGGCACTAAATAAAAATTTGTTCTTTGAAGCATTGAGACTATAAGTTTTAAGGGGCAAAAGCCACATTTTCATAGTTCTGTTACTCTGGCATCCAGGTCAATGGTCTTGTAGTGATGGGATGGCAGTGACCACGGGGCCAGGCCACAGCCGACATGGGAATGCAGTTTCACTTTAAGCCCTTTGAATTAATCCCCAGAAGGTGAAAATTTCTCTAAAGGAGGTTTTTGGTTTTGGTTTTATTTACATTATAATTTTGTCCTGAGAAAATACCAAATTACAATAAATTATAAATACTTATAAATATCTTTTTTTTTAAAAAAGTTTCTGTGAATAAAGATCACGTGCATCATGTTACTGAAGAGAAAATAAAACATCATTTTATATTGCTGGAACCCCTTTAAAATAATACTGACTAAAGACTGTGTGTTCATTTAATATTCATCATAATATACTTTGTGTACATATTTTTAGGATTTGCCATCTTGATTAATAAGCATCTGATCACTCTTAAAAATTGTTTCACAAAGTTTTTGGAATTTCTCCACAAAGCAAAGCAAAACAAAACAAAATGATACAACTCAAATATGTTTAAGGAATATTATAACACATCTGTCCATCATGTATATCATAGTCTCTGACAATCCAGCCTAAAAATATAAAACACTAATTTTTGCTTTGCTTTACCCAAAGTTTTCCACACTCTTTTGACAAAGCAGTATTCTTTAACACCCACTTATAAAATTATGGTATATCATCATTAAATTACTGTGACCTTTTAACTGAAAGATGATTATAAAATGGAAGAATCACAGCAGGATAAAAAAAAAGTAAATGAAAATATAAGAATGTTTACTTTTTGGATTGTAGACTGTTTCAATTGTTATTTTAAAATGAGCAAGTCTACCCTGCTTTCATGTAATAATAATTCTACTTTTAAGCCATTTCTGATAAGACATTTATTATCATAAAACAATGTAGTGAAAGTTTGTTACGCTGGGGGTAAGACATTAGGATTTTACAGCCCCTGAGAGTGGAGGAGGTGTTTTTAAATTATTTGATTCTATGATATGAGTCAAATCTTGGAGCAGCAACCTCTGTGCCTTACCAAATCTCAGGGTCTTTGCTTCTTAATATGTATCAGTTACCAGCTGTCATTGCTTAGTTCTTATGTCACCATGACCTCTAGTCAAGTCTCTTCAACAGACTCAGTTTACTTAAAAACTAGGTTAGACCACTATGATGGCAGAATTATGTCGCCTTCCAGCTTTCATATGTTGAAGTCCTAAATCTCAGGACCAGAGAATGTGACCGTATCTGGAATAGGACTTTGAAAAAGTATTAAGGTAAAATGAGTTTGTATAGAAACGCTCTAATCCAATGACTGGTGTTCTAATAAGAGGAGGATATTAGGACACAGATGTGCACAGACTGAGGGGCAACCACATGAGGACACAACGAGAAGGTGGCCATGTGCAAGCCAAAGACAGAAGTCTCAAAGAAACTAAACCCGCTGGTACCTTGATCTTGGACGTCTAGCCTCCAGAGCTATGGGAAAATGTATGTCTGTTGTTAAGCCACCCAGTCTGTGGTATTTTGTCATGGCAGCCCTGACAAACCAATATGATAACCACTCCTGTGGGGAAAAAAATCATGTGTTTTGTTATTCAAGTAGGATGACTTAAACACTGATTACTTCTACCTTGAGGTAACAAAAGGCAGTGATAAAGAGGACTATAGAGTGCCTGAACCGCGTCTTGTGAAACAAAACTAGTTAATAAACACCTGTCAGCTGTGCATGATGCTGTGCCGTCCATCTGACAGCAAGCGGGCAAGAGAGGAAGGGAGCACCTGCCTTCAGACAAGCCGCTTCCTGGCTTGTCCTGAGTCTGACAGTGAGGACAACAGCTTGGGGGCCAGGACGGCAACAGCCACACAAGGCCTGGAGAGACCACAACAAAGTTGTGAAAGAATATTCTGTGCCATGCCCAGAAGCATCATTTCCTCCCATCACTGTTCTTGTGTGAAAAATTCTTCCCAATACATATTTCTGTCCCAAAATGTAGTGTTGGATGCTTTCCCTACTAGAAAAGTAGTAGGGAATTTGTTTTACTAGCATCTCCGTTGTATAAACTTTCGTGGTTGCAAAGGCACTGAGAAGAATGCATCTTTCCCACACCACTGTCCCTCAAAATGTCATCTGATCCACAAATATCAAGGAACTCACCACCCAGGTAAACAGGTGCTTGAATGTGATTTAACACTCTGCATCTTCTCCATGGTCTCCCTGTGCAATCAGGTCACCTCACAGCATTAAAGCATCTCTGTGAGAAGCCCTGAAGGCGTTGGCTATTATCAATTTTGGCAACACTCTCTCCTGCTGGTTTCTCTGAGGTACCTAGAACCATCATCTCCACGCACAACTGTTCTAACAATGATTGAAACTTCTTTGAAACTTCATTTCAATGATTTGGCTTTTAATTCTCAATTTGTTTCTGTTCCTAAGCTCATAGGGCTTTTTAACCATTTCATGAATAACACCTTTAAGAAAGTAAGGTGACCCTCAGATCTAACATGCTAAGTTTTAACCTGGTCAGTCCTTAAGGCTGATGTTTTCCAAGAGACGAAACTTGTTTGTTGTGAAATAATAGAGGTTTGATATAAAAATAAGTATACAAAGTAAACCAACAAAAAATTGGTACCTTCACAGCTTAATTCTTAACATATTTTCTCATGTATATAAGAGATGAAAATTGGCAAATATTTAAGTACCAATATTTAAAAAACAACTGAGCTTAAATCTCTAGATTTACAGATTTTATCAAATAAGAAAATAAGATTTCATAAAATTTATTTCATAAAATGCACTTGTATAAAATTTTAAATCTAAGCATCAAATGACTTGCTCAAGTAACACACCTAGTAGATGGTATCCTGGGCCTACATTCTACAAAATAAATTTATTGACACTGTCAGTTGGTATAAAAAGTGCTACTAGTATAAAGTTGAGGTGGCAATAGAAGGGCAGTGATCTTCCTCCTGAAGTTTAAGAGTGATACCTGACCTGAGAGATGGTTGAATTGAGGTGGTTGTTGGATACAAATGGTAGAGATCGTGAAATCACAGGGAGCAGATGGTGTCAACTCCAGCTTCTGGACTCAGAAAGAGGAAGAACTGCAGATGTTATTACTACAGGGTGAGAAATTCTAATATCAGCTGCATTTCCAGATCCAGGGGCGAGCTAACATGCCTAGAACCAGAGAGCTGTGTCACCCATATTTCTTCCAGTAGAATTTATCATCTTCTAAAAAGCTCATCTTTTGTGCCTGGCGTACATTATTTTACAGCTTTTTGGAAGTTCCATCGGCACCACTTGCATGTCTGTGAGAGGATGTGGCTGTGGAGAGCACGGAGTGTGTGTCCCTGGGGAAGCGGCTCCTGGTCACTATAATTCATGGGCACCGGGCAGCAGCAGGCTGAGGGGCAGTGGCAGACCCGAGTAGGGAAGATGACTTGTGCCCCTTTGAGAAACGCGACAATCCAAGTGGCCAGGGACACAATCATAAAGACTGATCCTGCTCCAGGAATAATCATGAATCTTCCCAACCTCAAAGATGTGGCCACAGCTGTGGATCCCCTGGGTCATTCTGGACCTGGGTGTTCCCTAATGTTCCCTTGGCATGAGCACCTCAGAAAGTGCAGCTGTACGTATCTGGGACACTTCCCCAAGTGTCTTCCTGTGAACATTTGTTATAAAGTGTATGAAACTGAAAATAATATTGTAACCTTTCAAGGGGAGTCACTCTTAAAGTTAACACTGCGGACCGATTACTCTGGGAAAAGGTCTGTACCCCCTGGAGTGTTAAGAAGTCATCACATAATAGCCTCCCTCCACATTGCGTTCTACAGTGCCTAGTTTATTGCAATCAGTGTGAGACCTGTTTTAAACAAAACCTATTTTAGATCCAAGTTTGTAATATATCCAAAATATCATGTAGAGAGGCTTTTATCTGTAGATTATAGATCATTGTTTAATCAATGACCTCATAAGGGAATAGAGTAGAAAAATGGATAGTTATACATTTTTTAATTATGGAGAATAGAAAAAGTGAATATCTTGTTGAAATAAATAGGTCAGAGCAGTCCTCGTGTCAGCCCTGCTCTTCTTAGAGAAAGGACTGTGATGCTATCATCCCTATGGATGAGTTGAGAGACTTAACCAATGATACATGTTTGACAGGTGTCATGAAAACAGATTTACCGAGGCAGGGACAACAGGGTGGTTATGAGCAGTGTGAAATGAGTGGTCTTATCAAAGTGCACACGTTGGAAAGTCCTGGATATATAAGAAGTGAGGCCTTTCATTACTATCATAATACAAATGTTGGTTAAATGTACAGTCTTCAGAAGTTAAAATGGCCTTTCTCATTAACTTTGTTAGGCTGTATGTATCTCAAGCATAGACTTAGAGATATATTTTGTAATATTTCAAAATCATTTTAAACAATGTCCTTTTTTAGCTCTTCAATGAATACAAAAAGGATCCAGACTGTCTCCTGACTCTCAGAAAATGTGGATTTCATAGAATTACTCAAAAATAACCTGTCTTGAAGTATGTTAGCTGAACATTAGGACAGTGTCATATCCTAGAAATGTGTAATCTCATCATCTGAGGGATTACTACATTTTAAGAAAAATAATATTACGTATGATTTTGTCAGATGATATAATAGGAATGTTGCTAGGAATTTGACTTATTTGTAAAAAATCCTCACATTTGTTACTTGTTAAAAAATAAAACAAACTCCACAATCAAACTGTATGTGCAAAATGTGGTAGTTACCAAGCCCTCTGGGAAGTGAGTCAACATTCAGATGCCTCTTTCCTGGTTTATTTCATTCCTAGAATCCATTTGTTGCACATCGACATTATGTTTCCAAAGTAAACAAATAAGCCATCTCAAGTTCAGGTGTAGCCCCAACAACAACAACAAAAAATATGCGACAGTCATACAATTTGGCTCTGCGATCACTAAAACCGAATAAGATTTTCTGTCATTGGAGGATGACAGTGTTTTAGTCGTGTTTAAAATTTACGATTCGCAAGCTACTGAAAACCTGCAGAATAATTAATTTTGCAAATCTACATGTGGAAATTGTAATTTTTTTGTTGAAGCAATGACATTACAAAAGAACAAAAATTCCCAAGCATTTCTCCAAGTAGAGAACCCCATTTAGTATGATGGTGACCTGACAATGTCAGAGTGTCTCGAGGATCTCAAGGAGACACAAGTAATACCTCTCTTTGCTGTCAGTTGTCTGAGTTGCGCATTCACTAAGAAGGAATTGTCAGTGGGTGGTGCTCAGGTGGTTTCCGTGAGGCCACATGTGCTGTCTGTGTGTTGTTTCTGGGTCAGGCTATGTGGGAGGTCTCTGTGGGATGTCTCTGTGACATCTCTGTGGGGGTCTTATTATGAGATCTCTGTGGGAAAACAAGAGGTCTCTGGAAGGTGTCTGTGAGAGGTGTCTATTGGGAGGTACCTTTGTGAGGTCTCTGTGTTGTATGTCTCTGTATGTGTCTGTGACATGTCTGTTGTGAGGCATCTCTGTGAGGCCTCAGTGTGAAGAGTTCTCTTTTGGGACGTGTCCGGGAGGTAGGTCTCTGTGTGAGAAGTCTCTGTTAGGAGGTGTCTGTGTGTGCCATCTCTGTGTGAGAGGTCCCTGTGTGGGTTTCTCTATAGCTGGCCTTACTGTGCCTTATGAAAGACTGAGCAACCACTGATGAGCAGCGGGACTCGCCCCGTCCTGCTGCTGCTTCCGTCAGCATCCCAGTCACTCTGGTACTTTGCTGACAGGAGCATGGCGTGCATGTCCGGCTCCCCCCACACTCAGAATTCACCATTCGGTGCCTGAGACGACCCATGAGCACAGCCAAGCTCGAGGTCCCAGCTGTGAGACACCCTCTCCCAAGCACCTGCGGACCTGGGGCACTTGCTGCCCTGGGTCCCACCCTTCCATAGGTGCAGGCTGCACTGCTGTGCGCAGCCCGGCGGCTGCTCAGGATTGGGTCCCAGAGGCAGGACCTAGCTCCAGGAAGATCCCGCGGCATGAGAACACCTATGCCCCTGCACCCCTCAACGCTGGTTTTGGTCCCGCACATTGGGGTTCTGACAGGCATTCCTGCTGTCATCAGATCAGGGTTGTCCTGGAACAAGACTTTCCACCACTGGAAGGACCCCCCTGAGCTGGAACCCCTGTGTGCCAAATGTGGCACAAAGTGCAGAATCACTCTAGAGAGATTGCTCCTGGTCTCCCTTTTTTTCTGTGTGGCTTGGGGCCAGAGAGGAAGCAATCTGCACAAGGAGCAGACCACGCAGGGACCAATCCTGGAGTGCACTATCCATTCTGGACAGGTCACTTCCGCCGTCCCGTGTGACAAATCTTGTGTGGTGTCTTTGTCTCCTGCAGGGCTCTGGGATAAGCAAGGCTAGAATCACATAAGAATTACTACATGATGGCAGGCCAGTCTCTCATCCTTTTAAGTCCCCAACTCTCCCCTGGAGCAGACCTTGGGCCATGTGTTTATGTAAAGGTCACCAGACTGGGAGTGACACTGAGTTCTCTAGTCCTGGCTTTTCCACCTGTTGTTAAGTCATCTTTTCTAGAATTCAGGAGGCAAGGATGTGCAAGCTTAGAAAGTGTATTGTGGAGACAATTAACCATTCCTGACTTGCTTTAATTCTGCAGATTTGGCCCTAGAGGTGGCTTTTTTATATCTGTGATCTCAGAGCTGAAGAAGGTGGAGACAGGTTGGGACCCTTTCCCCTTCCCTCCTCCCACACCTATAGATGATGGTGGGACATCAGAGCTTCTCAGTCGCTGCATATTTATGGACACTCTGTGTCACTTTGCCTCTTTTCTTGGATCCAACCTTTTCAGTTCTTCACCCACATCCCACCCAAGTTTCACAGTATCGACTATCAGATAGTTACCCACACATAGTCACACCCTGTTCCATTCATCCAGAATTCCTCCCCTGGGGTTAATAGAGGAAAAGGCAGGTCACCAGTGACCATGACCATTCATTCATTTGTGGCAGGAGTGAACACAGCCCTCATCATCATCCTCCCTGAGGCTCACACCTACGCACACACAAAGCAGGAAGTGCCATCTGTCTGGTCTCTACATGTGGGAAAGGCAGAGGTGGGGGAGGGCGAGCTGTACATTTTATTCAGGCTAAGCTGAGAGGGGTTCACAAGGCCATCCCCATCGCAGCCTTCATTAGGTGAAAAGGGATCTTAAGGAGTCTTTAGGGCCCAAGAGATCCAGGGGCAAGATTTCTCTTGCTTCTGAACTCATGGCCCAGCAGCTCCCCACCCCAAAACTTCCTGACAATTCTTGGAGCCTGAGTGGGAATGACCAACCCTGTGAGGCCCCTGTAAACCTATTTCCTACAGCTGCACAATTTCAAAGCTGAGTGGAAGCAGGAGAAAGATGAGTTGAACCAGATCCTCGAGTGGAGTTTTTATGTTTTTTTCGTCTTGTTTTAGAGTAGTTTTTGTTGTTTGAGTAATGAAAGTATTGTGAAAATATCAGGGGCAATGAAGGGACTTGGGTTAAGGAGTAAGCTTGCAATTCCACGATCAGCCTCCCTCCATGCCCCTTTCTTCTCGAGGCCAAAGCACACACCTAGCAAGCACAAGGAAAAGTCACTACACCACCCTTTTATGAGAAAAAAACATATATTGGGGAAAAGTAAATATTTTGAATGTACTAATGAGAAAACGCTTCTCTACATGGACTGATTTTTTTTTTTCTTGGAGACATATTTGCCTACTAGAAAAGCTAGTGAAGCATGGACCATGCAAGACACCTTCTTGAAAAAGACAATAATGCCTTGGGCAATGTGGTTAGTGGCCTGGCGTGCCTCGCATCTTTGGCCTATACTGGCAGGCACTCGCTAGAGACAGTGTCTTCTTGTGGGGTAGAGATGGGAGGCAACTCAGTTCCAGCTGCTCATCATCGAATCTGACACTTTTCAGGGACTGCCCCGTCTGACGTGCCTTTCCCTGATGGACAATTCTGGTCCTAGGAGTCAGCCTGCTGACTGCAGGCCATGTAACTCATCATTCTCGCTTGCTCTGTGTAGAAAAGAAGGCTGTAGTAGCAGAAATACCCACATACTGGGCCTTGAAGTTCCCGTTTGTGCTCCTTTAACTTCGTGGCATGAAGTCCATGGTGAATGGCCATTTTCTTCTCTAGAATCTGTCCCACAGCTGTCATGAGCTCCTGAGCCTCCACATTCTCGCTGTCCATAATTGATCTGCTTTTGACTGGCCATTGGCTCTGGGCAGTGGCTGATCTGGGCTTGCACTTTTCAGAGCATCCTGACCTTTAAGTTTTTTACGGGGGAAAATCCACTGGACAAAAGCCTCATCCTTTTTTTCTGAAGAAGTTTTTTTAAAACACCCTGTTCCTTCTCTGTTATCATATGGAGGTATTTCCTCCCAACAGAGTCTACAGTTTCCGCAGCCTGGACAGAGGGACTCATACCCTTGTCTTGAGAGGTCCCCTATTTCTCAAGCTTTTCTGCATTCTCTCCTGGGTCAGGCCTCCTGAGGTCCTGTCTCTCATAAGTAGGGACAATCATCTTGTTCTGATTCTTCCAAAAGTCTTGATATGTTTTGGTCCTGGGCTCTTGCTACCATGGACTGCTGCTTGGGCAACATAGCACCTGGGAAACTAGCACTCTCTGGGGATGGCACTGAGGCACCTGAGACGCCAAGTTGTCAGCAGCAAGGGGCTTGTGTACGGGACAGTCTTATGGCAGATTCTCTGACTGTACCTTTACGTTGGACTTAAACTCACTAACCACCTCTGCGTTAAGGCATAGCTCTTCTAGATCTTGGAAAACAGTCATTTTAAGGTATAGGGGACTTATACTAGTCCCTGGAGCCTCTAAACTACTCAAATGTGCATTTGTGTTTGGGGACTTTGTCAGCACTTTGGTTCCCAAGATGTCTCTAGACTCTGGTTGAAAAGCAGGGGACAGTGTAGCCTCCCCTGCCTCCCTGGCTTCCTTGGCCCTCAAAGATTGGGGTCCTATGTTCATCTCTGGCACTGTTACCTGATGGCTGGGGTCTTGTGAGGCATGTAGACCACTCTTCCCTCCTGGCTCATTCCTGGACATTGTTGAACCTGGACTGGGCTCTGTGCTGTCCTTCATGGCCCACTCCACAGTCCCACTCTGCCAGGTGAGTGTGACGGCCTGAGGTGGCGACCTGCCCTCCTGTCTAGCCAGAGAGGCCTTTGTGGTCCCATGGTCATCACCAAGTGGGATCTGTCCCAGAGCCCTCTGGATTTCCTCACACACAGGTAAGGGGGCCAGGAGAGGCCTCTCCAGGGTGGGAACTGACTCCTCTCCTATCGCTTTCTCTCCTAGATGGAGCTGAGGAGTCTTTCCAAGGACCTCATCAAACTGGATTATTGAGTGGTCTCCAGGGACACAAGGAGCTGTCCTGACAGGTGTGGGAGCAGGACCATTCCTGCTGTCATCAGATCAGTGTTGTTCTAGAACAGGACTCTCCACCACTGCAAGGACACCCGAGCTGGGCCCCCTGTGTGCCAAGTGTGGCACAAAGTGCAGAATCACTCTAGAAAGATTGTTCCTGGTCTCCCTTTTTTCTGTGTGGTTTGGGGCCAGAGAGGAGGCAAGCGACACTAGGAGCAGGCCACGCCGAGGACCAATCCTGGACTGCACCACCCATTGTGGACAGGTCACTTCTGCGCTCCCGTGTGATAAATCCTGTGTGGTGTCTTCGTCTCCTGCAGGGCTCTGGGATAAGCAAGGCTAGAATCACATAAGAATTATTACGTGATGGCAGGCCAGTCTCTCATCCTTTTAAGTCCCCAACTCTCCCCTGGAGCAGACCTTGGGCCATGTGTTTATGTAAAGGTCACCAGACTGGGAGTGACACTGAGTTCTCTAGTCCTGGCTTTTCCACCTGTTGTTAAGTCATCTTTTCTAGAATTCAGGAGGCAAGGATGTGCAAGCTTAGAAAGTGTATTGTGGAGACAATTAACCATTCCTGACTTGCTTTAATTCTGCAGATTTGGCCCTAGAGGTGGCTTTATTATATCTGTGATCTCAGAGCTGAAGAAGGTGGAGACAGAGGTTGGGGCCCTTTCCCCTTCCCTCCTCCCATACCTGTAGATGATGATGGGACATCAGGGCTTCTCGGTCGCTGCATATTTATGGACACTCTGTGTCACTTTGCCTCCTTTCTTGGATCCAACCTTTTCAATTCTTCACCCACATCCCACCCAAATTTCACGGTATCCGACTGTCAGATAGTTACCCACATACAGTCACACCCTGTTCCATTCATCCAGAATTCCTCCCCTGGGGTTAATAGAGGGAAAGGCAGGTCACCAGTGACCATGACCATTCATTCATTTGTGGCAGGAGTGAACACAGCCCTCATCATCATCCTCCCTGAGGCTCACACCTACGCACACGCAAAGCAGGAAGTGCCATCTGTCTGGTCTCTACATGTGGGAAAGGCAGAGGTGGGGGAGGGCGAGCTGTACATTTTATTCAGGCTAAGCTGAGAGGGGTTCACAAGGCCATCCCCATCGCAGCCTTCATTAGAGTGAGAAGGGACCTTAAGGAGTCTTTAGGGCCCAAGAGATCCAGGGGCAAGATTTCTCTTGCTTCTGAACTCAGGGCCCCAGCAACTCCCCACTCCAAAACTTCCTGACAATTCTTGGAGCCTGAGTGGGAATGACCAACCCTGTGAGGCCCCTGTAAACCTATTTCCTACAGCTGCACGATTTCAAAGCTGAGTGGAAGCAGGAGAAAGATGAGTTGAACCAGAGCCTTGAGTGGAGTTTTTATGGGTTTTTTTCATCTTGTTTTAGAGTAGTTTTTGTTGTTTGAGTAATGAAAGTATTGTGAAAATATCAGGGGCAATGAAGGGACTTGGGGTAAGGAGTAAGCTCGCAATGCCACGATCAGCCTCCCTCCATGCCCCTTTTTTCTCGAGGCCAAAGCACACACCTAGCAAGCAGAAGAAGTCACTACACCACCCTTTTATGAGAAAAAAAAAAACATATATTGGGGAAAAGTAAATATTTTGAATATGCTAATGAGAAAAACGTTTTTCTATATGGACTAATTTTTTTTTTCTTGGAGACATATTTGCCTACTAGAAAAGGCTAGTGAAGCATGGACCAGGCAAGACCCTTCCTCGAAAAAGATAATGCCATGGGCAGTGTGGTTGGTGGCCTGGCGTGCACGGCATCCTTGGCCTATACTGGCAGGCACTGACTGGAGACAGTGTTTTCTTGGGGGCCAGGGATGGGTTGCGACTCACTTCCAGCTGCTCATCATCGAATCTGACACTTTTCAAGGACTTCCCAGGTCTGACTTGCTTTTCCCTGATAGAACAATTTTGGTCTTTGGAGTCAGCCTGCTGACTGTGAGGGGTGTAATTCATCATTCTCGCTTGCTCTGTGGAGTAAGGAAGGCAGCAGACACACACACATACTGGGGCTGGGTGTTCCCGTTTGTGCTCCTTTAACTTCGTGGCATGAAGTCCATGGTGAATGGCCATTTTCTTCTCTAGAATCTGTCCCACAGCTGTCATGAGCTCCTGAGCCTCCACATTCTCGCTGTCCAGAATTGATCTGCTTTTGACTGACTGTTGGCTCTGGGCAGTGGCTGATTTGGGCTTGCACTTTTGCAAAGCATCTTGACCTTGGAATTTTTTATGGGGGAAAATCCACTGGACAAAGTGCCTCATCTTTTTTTGAAGCTTTGTAAAACACTTTGTTTTTTCTCTGGCAGCAGCTGGAGGTGTTTCTTCCCAACAGAGCCTACTGTTTTTCTGGCTTGGGCAGAGGAACTCATACTCCTGTCTTGACAGGTCCCCAATTTCTCGAGCTTTTCTGCATGCTCTCCTGGGTTGGGCCACCTGCAGTCCTCTCTCTCATAAGTAGGGACAAACATCTCGCTCTGATTCTTCCAAAAGCCTTGATATCTTTTGGTCCTGGGCTCCTGCTGCTCTGGACTGCTGCTTGAGGCTGCCTTGAGGCCACACAGCATCTGGAAAACTAGCTTGTTTCCATTGGGCACTCCCTGGGGATGGCACTGAGGCACCTGAGAGGCCAAGTTGTCAGTAGCAAGGGGCTTGTGTATGGGACACTCGTGTGGCAGGTTCTCTGACTGTACCTTTACGTTGGACTTAAACTCACTAACCATCTCTGTGTTAAGGCGTGGCTCTCCTGGATCTTGGAGAACAGTCATTCTAGGGTATAGGGGACTTTTACTGGTCCCTGGAGCCTCTAAACTACCCAAATGTGCATTTTTGTTTTGGGACTTTGTCAGCACATTGGTTCCCAAGATGTCTCTAGACTCTGGTTGAAAAGCAGGGGACAATGTGGCCTTCCCTGCCTCCCTGGCTTCCTTGGCCCTCAAAGATTGGGGTCCTATGTTCATCTCTGGCACTGTTACCTGATGGCTGGGGTCTCGTGAGGCATGTAGACCACTCTTCCCTCCTGGCTCGTTCCTGGACATTGTTGAACCTGGACTGGGCTCTGTGCTGTCCTTCATGGCCCACTCCACAGTCCCACTCTGCCAGGTGAGTGTGACGGCCTGAGGTGGCGGCCTGCCCTCCTGTCTAGCCAGAGAGGCCTTTGTGGTCCCATGGTCATCACCAAGTGAGATCTGTCCCAGAGCCCTCTGGATTTCCTCACACACAGGTAAGGGGGCCAGGAGAGGCCTCTCCAGGGTTGGAACTGACTCCTCTCCTATCGCTTTCTCTCCCAGATGGGGCTGAGGAAGTTTTCCAAGGACCTCAGCAAGCTGGACTATCGAGTGGTCTCCAGGGACACAGGGAGCTGAGGGAGGAAAGGCAAACTGCAGAGTGGGTGAGGGTTGTACCTTTTTTAAGATTTTAATGGACTTGAGCTTGAGGGGCAGGCCCCACATGTGCCTCACCCAAAACTTTGTCATACGTGCTTCTAGCATATCTCGAGGAAGGAAACCCTGTGGGAGGTGTTCACCCAGGGTTCCCAACCCTTTAAGATTCCCAAATTCCTGGTTTCCATGTGAGCGTTGGACTTGGGAGAAGCATGGTTGACAGCAAGCCAGGATCGACGCACACTCACGGGGATTAAACCCTCGCTGGTTTGCCCCCAATTCCTGCCTAAATGGCCTTTTGGGATGTTTTCTAGATTTTTGTCTAAGCTCCTCGGCAAACCACTTGTCAAGTCCTTTCTTAAAAGCATCCAGTCATTTTCTGACCCTTCAGAGTCTACTTCCTGAAATGCCACTATAGGCCTTTCGGAGGACCTGGAGAGGTTTTTAGGGACCTTGCTCATGTCTTGCTTTAGCTGGAACCCCACCTTCTGTGCATCCTTGCTGCTTTCACCTGTGAAGGAAGAGGGCCGTGAGGCCCCATGCTTGTCCTTTACCGGACATTTCCCTGGTAATTCGCCCTGAAGCTGCCTTAGTTCCAGAGATTCTTGTATCTTCCGAGGTAGCTCCCAGCGGTTTTGGATAAGCCATTTTTGGAGGTGTTGCTCCAGTTGCTTCCGGAGCTCTGGACTGATTGGAATATTCTCGGGAAGGATGGAGCCCACCCAGCTGTCCTCAGGAAGGTTGGGAGTGAAGATATTAAAGACTTCCTGAGATCTTTCGATCACAGACGGCGGAGCCCACCCACTTTCTAGTTGCTTCGGCAACAAGGGCCATTCTGTATTTTGAATCTCAATTGAGGTGAGAGATTTTAGCTCATTCCGGGCTGTCGGGCAAGACACACCACAGGCTCTAATCTGGGATGGAGAAGAAGGTCGTAGGATTTGTACAGGAGATTGGAGATGGGCCTGGGCCTGAGTCAGAGGTGGGGCCTGTAATTGCAGCATGGTTGGAATCAAGGCTTGAGGTTGGAACTCCAGCTGGGGCAGGGGCTGGGAATGGGAAAGCAGTGGAGGTAGTTTAGCCTGCAGATGAATCGGGCAGGCATTTGAGATTCCATTGAATAAGAATGAGGGAGACTGTAGTGTGGAAGAATTCTCAGAGATCCAGGCAGTAGCCACCGGGGATTCGCTGTGCAGAGAGGGGAGACCCCAAAAACGCTGGTTGTATTTTTGCTGTAGATGGTCCCCCAAGACCTTAGGATATGAGAGCTGCTGAGGACTAGGCAGTTGCTCTGGCTTATCTTTCGCGGTCCAGAAGGGTTGGGGGATTGTGGTGTCCTGCTCAGCACCTAGTGATGGCAACATTTTCCCCAAAGAATTCAGGTGGTAGTCTGGGCTCATTTGTTTTGGATATAATCTGTCTTTGTCTTTTTCCTTCGAAATCTTTATCTTGATTCTCTCTGTGACTTGTATCTCCAGGAGATTCTGGTCATCGGATTCGAGTAAGGAGGGGCTAACAGCCTCTACCATTCTGTCTGTGGAGTCTCTCCTGAGCAAGGCCTCTTGTGAGTGGTGGGACAGGTGCTCTTGTTGGGATTTGCACTGTGATGAGTTTGAGAGGCATAAGGCTTTGGCAGCTGCCTGCCACTGAGACGGGGTTAAAATGGAACAGCTTGAGTAGTCAAGGCCTGAGATGGCTGGGACTGCGACAGGAGAAGCTGACAAAGGTGTGTGTGGAGATGAGCTTTGTGGGATGGTCCTGAGTGGGAGTGCCATCAAGTCACACTGAGGAGGTGTCATAGTGGAGTCTGACAGTGGTGGTGCAGAGGAGGCTGTTGGAGGTGGAAAGTGGGCCTCCGAATCATGGAGGCATGAGGTAGAAGGGGAAAGTGCAAGTGGCCGTGGTGAAAGGTCGTCCAGCGGAAAGAAAGGCTCTGGTGGCTGAGAGCCACTCAGGGATGAATGTGAATGAATAGAAATTGAATAAGTAGTAGGACTTTGTGACAGGGCAGAGGCCAGAGGTAGCAGGCGTTCAGTCAGAGGAGCTGGGGAAGCCAACGGGGACATGATGGAAGCAGCATCTTCCACAGGCTCCGCACAGGGCTTGTGGGCTCCCTCAGGAACTGCTTTGCATGCCTCACCAGTGACTTCTTGACCTGAGCTCTGACAAAAGCTGCCTTTGTCAGGGAGCCTTCCCAGGTGGCTGCAGGACACGGAGGCACAAGCTGCAGCCAGGGGCATGTGAAGCCAAGAGGTCCTGCAGGGTGGGCACCTGGTACCTAGGGTCCTCCTCATCCCTGACATATATTCCACAGTGCTCCTGCTGTCTGTCACCCCAGGGTGTAGCTATATCCTGACCCCATTGCTCTCCCTTCCATGTCAGTTCAAGGTGTCCAGCAGCCCAGAGGGTGGCGGACCCGAGAGAAGGGGAAGATTCTTTACCTTTGCAGAAGAGAAATCAGGCCCCAAGTCTCTTCCTGTTCTTGCAGACAATCTCTGCAAACTGGAAATCAAGGGACTGGGTCACGTAGTGAAGTCAGAGCCTGGGGGTCTTACAGGAGGCTAGGGTAATGGCCCTTTAGGGGAGCCACCTTGAAGGGAGGTCTCTGGAGCCCAAGCATTCAAGTCAAGGACAATAATTCCTGACAGTGATGGCAAGGCTCAAGAAAGGTAGAACTTTGTCATTTACAAAATGCTTCCACATCCATTACCCACTGCAGACCACACAACTGCCCCGTGGGGGAGGAAATTCAGGGGACATCTCACAGAGATTTCTTCTGGGATTACTAACGAACTACCTATGAAAGGAAAACACCCTATGCAATAAACCCAACCATTTGTTCCCTATGGCCAGACCATGGAGAACCTATAGAACAAAGACTGAGATTACTGGCAGGCTTTTAATGCTGTGTAGCTATACCATCAGAGGAAAATAGGTAAACAAAGTCTTTAAAAATTCGTGGAAACTAAGAATCACATAATGTAGTGACCTCACCTTTTGAAACAATAGGTTAAGGATAAGACATGGTACGTGCTAACCGCCATGTCTCACTTCTAGTTAGTTATCTGCTAAAAATTTATTAACTAAAGGGATTTACTGGCCGGATCACTGCCTATAGGTACAAAATATTTTAACAATGACGCATTCTGCTTCTGTACCCCTGCTTGCTTACCCACCTCTTAGTTATCAGTTAATGAATGGAGGAGATATAGTCTTTTGTGTAAAGATTAAGGATGTGGGGGATGGGATCGAGGGCTTAAAACCTTTGTGCCCCTGCGTCTCGGGGCTGCTCCTTTGCAAGGACAGCCGCCGGCTAATAAACTGTCTCTTGGACTAGAGCACTCGAGTTGGGCCTGGTTATTTCGGTCACAACAATATAAACTGAATTCCTCAAACACCCGGGGTCTCCCTCATTCTCTTTCTCAGAGAAGGACCACACTCTATGGAGCATTATTCCTTCTCTAATAAATTTCCTTTTGCCTCTAACTCTGGCTTGAACTTTTATTCTTTTGTGTGTGCAGTCAAAGACCCTCTCTCTCTCACTGTAGGTCTTGAGTCTCCACTCAGGTTGATTCGCCCCATCCTGTATATTTTTCCAGGCTAACGATGAAGAGACAAAAGGACATAAACTCGATCCACCCAAGTACACCATGGCTCCCTTATTTTTTTAGAGGGTGCCTGGGAATCAGTCCCAAGCCGTGTAGATCAAGTCGCCTTGGGCATGGTTGATGCCATTCTTGATATTTAGTAGAGGCCAGACCTCTGAGCACAAGTTCATCGGTCCTGTCTATCTTTCCTACTCCTCTTTCTCTAACTTCTCTCAAACTCAGTGCCTCCCATTGGAATTGCAAACACCGGCTGAGGTATGACTTCACCCAGACTCCAAATTAAGACTGCTCAGCCACTTTCGGTCAGATGAGTCTTGGCGAGCGTTCTGTCCCTTCCTTTCAGCTTCTTGCTTTCATTTCCTCTGGGGGCTTGCTACTGGGAAGCAGTGGGCTACAAAAGTTCTCCCCGGCTAATTCCCTGATCTTGCCCCTTAGCCTTTTCCTTGACCCATCCCCTCTCTAGCAGGAACTTATATCCAGGGAAGAGGCAGGATGCGGTTGCCGTCCAGATAAACTCTCCAACCTTGTCCCCTGTCTGTCCTAGCCTCATTTCTCAATTGGTCTGGGACAGCAGAGCAATCTCTAGAGAAAGCCCTAATCGCTTGGATTTGGGTTTGGCCACCACCGACTCTGTTGGGTTTTCTTGGCCTTTGTCCCCAACGAGGCAGAGACATTAGGTAGCTCTCCTCTTCCCCCGAAGAGCTAGACTTCTTTATTTCTCTCTGTCCACCCTGGATGCTCCGACAATTTTTAATTTAGCCCTCATCCCCAGCAGTGTGGGACTAACAAGGTAGCTCTTCCTGGAGGATCTAGCCTCTTCTCCCCTTCTCTTTCTGTTCCTTTTCTATCTGCCCAGGTGTGGCTCTCTTACTCCAAGTTTATGCTTCTTGAAGGTCATTGAGTTTTTGGTATGTGTAGATTGTTTTCATCAAATTTGGAGACTTCTTGGTTATTATTTGTTCAAATACTCTTTCAGAGTATGTCTTCTCTTTGTCTGGGACTCTATGCATTGACTTGCAAACTTGATGCTATCTCATAGTTATTTTTCATCATTTTTTCTGTTTCTCACACTGCATAATTTCAACAGACATATTATACAGTTTGTTCATTCTTTCTTCGACTTGCTCAGATCTGTTATTGAACTCCCCTGGTGAAAGTTTTGTTTCAGTTATTGTACTTTTCAGCTCTTGAATTTCTCTTTGATTCCTTTTTATCGATACTCTTTACTTAGTGAAATATTATTCCTATATTTTTCTTTTATCCTTAGACATTCTTTCCTAGGGGTCATTGGCCACATTTAAAACAACTGATTTAAAGTTGTTTCCTAGGAAGTCTAACATCTCCTTCCTTAGGAGCAGTTTCTTTTGATTATACTTTTTCCTGCATATGGATCTTACGTTCTTTTTTTCTCCCCCTTGTTTAATAGTTTGTTGTTGTTGTTGTTGTTGTTGTTATTGTTGATAACTGGACATTTAAAATAACATAGATGAGGCAGCTCTAGAAATCAGAATGTCTCCCCTCCATAGGGATCATCCTTGATATTTGTTCAGTGACTTTTCTGAACTAATTCTGTAGAACCTATATTTTTTGTGGTCTGTAGCAGTAGAAGTTTCTTCAGAAGTTTCGTTAAATGCCTGGAACCAGTAGTCTCCCAGTCTTTGCTTCAGGGCTCTGTGCATGTGAAGGCATTCCTTCAACGTTCAGTCAGGCAGTTTATAAGCCTGTAGTGGCCTTTACTTCTTTCTTATGCCAAACCTCATAGTCACCTAGAGGTTAGGGCTTTCCCATGTCTTTCCTGAGCATGCCGTCAGCCCTGGGCCTATACATAGTTCTATGCATGTGGGTAGCCTTTTAGATTCTCAGGAGTATATCAGAGCTTTTCAAAATCTTTTTTTGCCATCTCATTCTTCATCATTTCCTATTTTAAGCTTCTCGATCAGGCCATTGTTTGCTCCTGCTGTTATCCACCACTTCAGTTAATACCCACCACATAAGTTAAACAAATGCCTTTAAATGTTTGGCCAGATGCTTCTGAAGATAAGACTTTTCACACACTGTATGAGCTCCAAATTAGCACACATAAAGATATCCTTGTAGTGGGGTCGTTCATCGAACTACCAAACAGCCCAAATGATGACAGTTTTTCTGGCAATGATACTTTGATGGAACTACAACCCATCATGTAGTTGCCAGGCTGCAGGTTGGAGCCTGTGGATTCTCAAACTGTGGCAGAGTTTGAGAGGGATGGAAACAGGGTATATTAAAATGATACAACATCACTATACTTAGAGTGATTCAGCCAATTTTCTTGTATACTTCCAGAAATTATCTTTGTTAACTTCTATAATTTTCGCCAGTTTTTTCATTGTTTTTGTGGAAGAGAGAATTTTCTGGGGTTCCTACTTCACCATTTGCACTTCTGTCATTGTTAGCTTAATTTTTTTTTATCCAGCTGTTTATTAAGTCACATATTAGAGAGATTGGCAGAAACGAATAAAAAACAACAGTTTTCTCACTAATGTTTTAGTTTTGGAAAATATAGTTAAATTTTATTTTATTTTTTATATTAAGATAAACTTAATGAGGGGGGTTCCTCATCTTTTATTCATTTGTTTAAGTTCCCAGCTACTGGCTCTGAACTTCACACAAAGAAGGTATTCACTCAGTCATACCGAAGACATGAGTGAGGATATAACCGGATACATAATACTGGAAAAAAACGTGTTTCTGTCCTCTTGTCTCTTAATCTACTTCCCTTTCTTTCTACTGTTTACTTGCGATAAGAACACTTAACATGGGATCTACCCTCCTGACAAATTTTTACATGTACAGTGCTGTATCATTCACTAGTGGCATCACGTTGTGCAGCTGATCTCTAGAACTTAGTATTTTGCACAAGTGAAACTTTATACTCATTGAACGGCAACTCCCCCGGCTCCCTCCTCCCACCCCCTTTAAAGTCTTTGTTGTGGAAACTTTCTCTTTTTTCAGTTTTCAATACTCTACTCCCTCATGATTCCATTATTACCTTCAGAAAAGTTCTTCTCTGGCTTTGTGGCCTATACTTTTTCTGCCAGCCTCCTTAATATTCACGGTGCCTCAGATGCTGTTTCTGGTACTTTTTTTTTGTCCAATCCCTATGTGCTCAAGTTGTTGTCTGACTGCTTCTGTTAATTTCCATGACCACCTAAATTGCTAGTGTCTCCTTAATGCTTGTCTTTGTCCTAGAGCACCCGTCTGTGTTCTAAAACCATGCGTAGTTTAAGGGACAGTTCCAGCTTTTTGTTCTACAGACTAGTCAGTAGCAGCATGAACAGCTCTGTCTCATGAAAACTTCTAAGATATTTTTTTTTGTATGTCTTAAATATCGGTATTTGGCACCAGCATTCAAGAAGCTGCTCATACTGCTAGATTGGGTAGCTAATTGGTTACTGCTTCTGCTGATTAGATCTTTCTATTTATATCTATCGCTGTTACTTCAGTGTAGGCAGTGTTCTCATACTAGTCTGTTTGATTCCATCTCCTAGGTAAGTCATCCTTTGTTCTCCATGAGCTCTAGATTTATATATCTTTATACGTTTATTGATACATAAGTTCAATCATGTACGGGATCTCCACAACTTACATGTACTGTTTCCTTGGCTCCCATTATTTATGGTATTGATGTCCTTGGAGGGATTGAACATCTTAGGATTCTCTAGAATTCTCTAGACTACCCAGGGTAATCCCTCGGGACGTAGAAGAGTTGTAGGAACTCTTTACACTGAAATTTTTCATAAAAATATATGAATGAATTACAGTACATTACAAACCCTTTTAACTAATTGAGTAACTCCAAAGTTAAAGACAAATTAGGGCACGAGTAGACATTCTTTATAGCTATTTGTTTTAGAGCCTTAAGAGTACACAGGAAAATAGTAGTTCTCAAAGGTATTTTCTTTGTCACTTAATTCTGAACTTTGAACAAAATGTATTATTGCAGGGATCAGTGTCGTTCGAAGACGTGACTGTGGAGTTCACCCCAGATGAGTGGCAGTACATGGGCCCTGCTCATAGGACCTTGTACAGAGACGTGATGCTGGAGAACTGCAGCCACTTTGTCTCCATGGGTGAGCAGGCCTTACTATGTGACTCCCCTTGGAATTCAAATCCTTTTTGTTGTAATCGTCAAAACACATGGACCCTTTGTAGAGATTAATGTTGTCCAGGCTTTTAAGAGGCCTGGGTAATTGAAACATTTAGAGAAACAGAAACGATGTTTGTGTCATTGCTTTCCCATTGAAAACTGCAAATGGGTACTTTCATTTTGCTCTTGCTCCTATATCTTTCTCCACCTTCAGAATCTAAAAAGCACGTGGATCTGGTCTATATATAAAGTCTTTGTTGTGGATTGTTACGTTCACAGGGTATTGCATTACCAAACCCCAGGTGATCTTCAAGTTGGAGCAAGGTGAAGAGCCCTGGTCCTTAGAGGAAGAATTCCCAAACCAGAGGTTCCCAGGTGAGTGAGCACGGACAGAAGGAAACTCCTGGGGTAGTTAGACTTTAGAGGGAACCACTTTCCAAAGTCGTTTTTCCTTTTAAACAGCTTTATTGAGATGTAATTCACGTATCATACAATTTACCCATTTAAAGCATACAGTTTTGTGGCTTTTAGTATATTCATAGATATATGGAAACACCACAGTCAGTTTTCTTCACCTCAGAGGGAGAAACCCCATGCCCTTTAGCTATTATCTCCTTATTTCCTGCCGCTTTAGCTCTGGCAACCACTAATCTACTTTCTGTCTGTATAGATTTGGGTATTCTGGACATGTCAATGGAATCACACATTATGTGTTCTTTTGTGATTGGTTTCTTTCACTTTGCATTACAAGGTTCATATTGTAGCATGTATTAGTACTTCATCCTTTCTTGGCGAAATAATATTCCTTTGTCTGGATATACCACATTTGTTTGTCCATTCATCAGTCCGTGAACCTTTTGGCTGTTATTGAGTAATGCTGATGTAAAATCCATTTACAAGTTTTTGCATGGACATGTGCTTTTATTTCTCTTGACCATATAGGTAGGAGCGGAATTTCTGGCTATGTGATAACTCTGTAGAACTGCCAAACTGTTTTCCAAAGGCGCTGTATCATTTCATAATCCTAATGATGGCATATGAGGGTTCTAAATTTTCTACATCTTCACCAGTACTTAATTATCTCACTTTTTGATTGTAGTCATCTGAGTGGATGTGAGGTGCTATGTCATTGAGGTTTTGATTTGCATTTCTGTATTAGTCAGTTGGACCGGCAAAACAAAATACCATAGCCTGGGTGGCTTAAAAATCAAATTTATTTCTCAGAGTTCTGGAGGCTGAAAGTCCAAGAAGAGGGTGCCAGCAGGGTTGATTTGTGGTGAGGCCTCTCTTCCTGCCTTGCAGATGAGCACCTTCTCACGGTGTCCTCACCGGGCCTTTCCTCTTTGCATTCATGGAGAGAGAAAGGTGTCTGATGTTTCTTCCCGTTTTTATAAGGATATCAGTTCTACAGAAATAGGGCCTCTCCTTTATCACGTTAACCTCCGTTACCTCTCTAAAGGTCTTATCTGTAAATGCAGTCACATTGGGAGTTAGGGCTTCAAAACATGAATTTGACTGAGACATAATTTAGTCCTTAACTATTTTCCTGATCACTAACGATGCCAAGCAGTTCTTTCATGTGCCTTTTGGCCTTTGTCTAATCATACTGATTGGCTAAAAAAGATATCCCTCAATAGTATGTTAGAAAGGTTATAAAATAAAAGAATGGTAAAGTTGTTAAGTCAATAAAAATAAATAATTTAGGGTCTAATATTCTGTTATCTTTCAGGTTTATATTTAGGCAATAAATTCATTATCTTTAAAGAAATCCTGATAGCGCAAGAGTATTTGAATAGCTGCACTAAGCAATATGATATCAATGATCATAAAACAAAATATGAATTTCTAAGACTTTAAGATTCGCTTGAATTATGAGATCATAATTCTTCACTTAATGTTGTCAGTAGGTTCCTGGAAATTGACTTAAGTGAAATGAACTGTAATAAAACCACCTTTATTACAGTCTTGACTGATATAAAGAAGAACTGAGTTGTTAGGGCAGAAACATCACCAAACTTCAAAATAAAGATCCAAAAGACTTCTAATATTACCATTGATGTAAATCTGAGCTAGACATACATTTAAGAAAGATTAATCATTATTATCTAACCCGCTTATTCCAGTTCCGTTTTTCAGGTGGCCATATCCCCGCAGCTCAGCTCAAGGCAGAAACCCACCCTGGGCAGGATACCATTCCATCTCAGGGTGCATTCACACACCACGCGCACTCAGACATGGGGTTAATGTAGACACACCAGTTCACCTAACGTGCACATTTGGGATGTGAGAGGAAACTCGAGGACCCAGAGGAAATCCACACAGACGTGGGGAGAACATGCCAACTCCACACAGACAGTGGTCCTTGTAGGGAATTGATTTTTTTTCTCATCAACGTTGTAACTAAATGACATTTAATGAAAGGAATTTATTTGAGGACCTGCTGTACCTCATCTGATGGAATAATAAATCCTGTGGCATATTTAATAAATATGGCTATAGAAGATATAAATGATATTTGTATTAAAGTGGACCACATAGTTGCATATGTGTATGCTGAAATTAAAGGACAAGCCTTTCAAGTTCCCTTGGAATTATCATAAGACAGTGAAAATATAGTTTTATTCTAAACACCAATAAATTCAACTAATTAGAATCACCACAAATAATATTCTCTCAACATAGTTCGGTAAATGTAGAAAGTAATGATAAAATGAGTAGACAAAAAACCTTGATATGGAACTTTGGAAAATTATCTCTATTAAACAGTATATTAAGAAGGAAATCAATTTCAAAATTGCATGACATTTAGAAAGTAATAAAAATAAATGTGCATACTAGAAACTTTTAGTTATAGCTGAATTAGTGAACAGAGGTAATTTGTAGTCTCATTTATATTAAGAAACTGATCAAGAGCAATAACAAAAATATAATAATGAAGAATTTAAAAGTGAAATTTAAAATTGATCAACTGGAAGACAAATTATAGACTATATCTTAGAATAAAGCAATGAAATGGCTGCAACTTTAGTTAATCCTAAAAAAACCAAAAAGCACTTTTCCATAAAAATTCATGTGGAGACATACTTGTAAAGATGTAATATCAAACTAAATTCCTTTAGAAGAGCACTGTGGGAGGACTTGCTTTATTAGATATGAAGGATTTATGTAAAGCTCTGAGTAGTTAAGTAGTTTAATAAATTAGTGAAAGAAAAAGTTCAGGGAAACAAATATGATCCATAGACAATTGGTTTTGACATGTCCACTGACATGTCCACTGTCCTATCAGAACAGTGGGTAAAGAATCCTGAGGTAAACAAAAAATCGGATTCAGGTGGCTTAGAGCAGAACTAGATATAGTCTATGTGATGTTAAGGAAAACATGTTCATAACTGTGCTTAGGAAAAGAATAAGATAGAAAGCATTAAATGAGAATGATGGCATAAACATTCTTTCCTATTCACTAACTACAGTTAAATACTTAAAATTATACATAAAAAACCAATAAGATTCTGAAAAATGGAAAGAAGAATGAAGATGAGGTAGTATTGCTGGCACTTAATGGAATACAGGGTGGTTAGTACAAGCAGAAGGCCAGTGAGAGTCCGATCTCTCAACCCTGCCCAGTGTTAACCTTCTCTATCTCCCATGGGTTTCAGTGGAGGTTTAGTGGGGAACCTCTCCCCACTTGACAGTAGTGAGCTGCGCTCTACTTCTGTTGGCATGGTTTCGGCTGAAACTGAACATTAACATTAATAAAGTACAATTTTTAATTTTCCGTAAGGACTATGCTTTTGTCGTCCTGTCTAGAAATGTCAGAACTCTTAACAGATTTATTCCTGTGATTTTTTTTTTCCTAGAAACTTTTAAATTTCACATTTTACACTTTGTGTTCCATTTGGTATTAATTTTTATAGAAAGTATGAGTTATATGTCAAGTTAAAATTTTTGAAAAGGGAGTCCAGTTATTCTAGCAGCGTTTGTTGAAAAGATTATCATTTCTCCTTTGAGTAACATTTGCATGATCTTAGAAAACAGATGAGTGTATATTTGCATTGCATTTCAGTATGTGTGTGTCTGAGATTGCATTCTATATGTCTGAGATTGCATATTTCTGTGGCGTCTCTATTTATCTCCATATCTTTCCTTATGCCAATACCATATTAACTTTCTTACACTAGCTTTTTAATTTTTGACATCAGGTAGTACTGAATCCACCGGAATTTTATGTTCAGATGACTTTATGAATTTTAAAACAAGCTTCTGATATTTATAAAAATGTTGGAATTTCAGCTTGAAGTGCATTGACACTAAATCAAACAAAATCAGCATAAAAAATATAGTTTTCTAATTCCTAAATAACATGTACCTCTCTATTTAGTATTTCTTTGATTTCTTTCATCAATAGTTTTTAGCATACAGATACCAAGTGGCGTGTATTGGTGCTATGGTAAATTATGTTGTGTATTTGATTTCAAATTCCAGTTGATTATTATTTGTATATTATTGGCTTTCATGTATTGGCTTTGTATTTTGCCTTTGCTGAAAACGCTTATTAGTTCAAGGAGCTTTTTTAAAGATCATTTTGTGATTTTTCTGTGTAGACTTACTCTGTATCTTTCATTTTCATTCTTGCCTTATTGCATTAGTTGGAACTTACATTGCTGTCTTGAGTAGAAGTGCTGAGAGTAAACCCCCTTGTCTTTTCCTGAGTCTTAGGGTTAAAGCATTCAGGCTCTCACTCTTAGATGTGATGTTACCTGTAGGCTTTTCGTGGATTCCTTTTATTAGGTTGATGAATGGATTTTGAATTTAGTGAATTTTTTTTTTCTGTAATTGATGTGATTGTGGTTTTACTCTTTAGACAATGAATATGGTGAATCACATTGATTGATTTTTTTGAATGTTGCAACAGTTTGCATTCTTGGGATGAATCTCACTTGGTCCTGATTTATTATTTATTTTAATATAGCACTGTGTCCTTTTGCTTACTGTTTTTCAGTATTTTTACATTTATGTTATGAGGAATATTACATAGGGTTTCTTTCTTGAATTGTCTTTGGTTTTGTTATGAAGATAATACAGGCCTCATAAAATGACTTAGGAAATATTCCCACATCTTGCATTTTCTTGAAGAGATTATGTAAAATTGGTATTATTTCGTCTTTCAATGTTTGGTAAAATTCACTAGTTAACACCATCTAGTCCTAGAGCTGCTTTTTCAATTACATATTTCTTGACCACATATTCAATTTCTTAAATAGATCTATTTGGCTTATTTCTTCTTCATGAGAGAGTTTAGTAGTTTTTTGTTTTCAAGGAATGTGTACATTTTATGTAAATTATCAACTTTATGGGCATCGAATTTCTCTTAATATTCTTTATTATCTTTTTAATGCCTATTATGTTGGTAGTTATATTTTCTTTTGCATTTATTTCTGATACTGAGAATGTGTCTTCTCGATTTTCCTCCACTGGCTTTTTATTATTTAAAAATCTTTTCAAAGAAGTAAGCTTTGGTTTGAGTGTTTTCAATTTCATTGTATCCTCTGATCTTTATTATTTTCTATCTTTTGCTTTCTTTATATTTCACTTCTCTTCGTATAGTTTCTCAAAGCTTAGGTAACTGGTTAAAGGTCTTTTTTTCCTCAATGTATATAATTTTAAACTATAAATTTATCTCTATAAACTACAAAATTATCTGAGTACTACTTTAGCTGTATTTCATAAATTTCTATAGTTTGAACAGTTTTAGATTTCATTTACTTAAAAATATCTTACTTTTTTCTGAGATGTCTTCATTGACCCATGGTTTAATTGAAAGTATATTAATTTACAAATATGTTTTATTTTTCCAAATAATTTTGCGCACCTGATTTCCAGCATAATTTCTTGATGGCTTGAGATCACACTGTATATGATTTCTCTTCTTTTATAAATATTTGTTTATAGCCCAGAATATGATCTGTCTTTATGAACACTCAAATGCATTTGACAATAATGTGAATTCAGCTGCTTTTTAATATATTGTGTCTTTGGTTTTTCAGGGTATGGTTTTCACAAGTACTGCTTCATCTCTTCTAGTTGTAATATTGGGCCTACTGTGTATTCCTGCCTTTTTTTTTTTTTCTATACTTCTTTTTTTTCTTTTTTTTCCCTCCTACCTGCTCTGAGTTAGCCATGAGTACCCTAAAGCAACAGATTTGTTCCTCTTGCCTATGCAGATTTTATAGAGTAGATAGGAATATGTTTCCAGGTGAAATTTTGGCAATGCCTGCTGTTAACCATGTCCAAGAATTCCTTTTGAATGGGAATTTCTCAGGATTCTTCATGACCATTTCTATGCGCTCTTGCTGTGGCTCGTGGCGGAAAATTTTGCAAGAGTGTTCACATCCTTTATATTTATGGCAGAACCACAGAGAAGAATCTTGTCTTCTTTTTTCTTTTTCTTTTTTCTTTTTTTTTCTTTTTTGGATGTAGGGAGGCTTGAGTATAGTGGATATTGTCAGAACAGTTCTTTGTTAGACCATCTTTTCCTCAGATCGTTGGCTAGAAGGAACAGGCTTTTCTTGGAACTTTTTTAGTCTCCGCCTATTGTTGACTTTGGTTTGCAGGCTTTTCCAGCAGGCCAGCACGCAGAAAGAAAATCTTGGAATTCTCTGTAGTGCCATTTCTTAAGTCCTAAAGTCCACCTTTCCATTTTGTAGCATCTTCATTTGTTTGTTAATTTTTTTTTTCATCTTGGCCAGCACTGAATATAATAGCTGTTTTTTGTTTAAACGATATGGATGAGGAGAGTGTGTGTGTCTGTTTCTGTGCATGAATTACTAATCTTTTGAAAATTACCAGAAACAATACAATAGATAACAAAACGTGGCCTTAAGCTCCTTATGAGAAATATAAGGTTCATAAGATACTTTCAATTTTTCTCATTTTAGGATATTATAAGGTTGATGTCCACATTGAGGGGAATCAGGAAAAACAAGAGAAACCATTGTGGCAAGTAATATTCATTGATAACAAAACACTGAATAAAGAAGGTCAGAAAGTTTTAGGAAAACGAATTAACTTGGATTCGATTCCAGATTTTTCAGGAAAAATGCCTTGTAAATGTGACTCATGTAGAACGAGTTTACCATTTGATTCTGAATTAATTATTAGTGATAGAAATTGTTCCAGAAAGAAGGCCAATTACATGAATGTCTGTGAAAAGTTACAGTTTGTTATTAATCATGAGAAAACTCATACTGGAGAGAGGTCTTACAAATATAATAAAAACGTGAAAGCTTTCAGTCTTAGGCAGGATCATCAGAAAATTCAAACTCTGGAGCAATCTTCTGAATGTAGTGAGTTTGGAAAAGTTTCACATGATGAGACTGTTGTCTGTGTTACAGCTCAGAGTTCTCTAATAGGAGAAGAATCTTGTCAGGATTGTGAATTTAAGAAAAACTGTGACAAAGCAACTCTCTTTAACCACGCGAGAACCGGCACAAAGGAGAAATGCTTTGATCTTAATGAATGTAGTAGATCCTGTGACAAAACCACCACTGCGAAATACAATCAAGTTCACATGGTTATGATGCACTATGAATGTAATAAAAATGAAAATAACTTCAGTAAGAATTCACCCCTTACTCAACCTCAGAGAGCTGCTCCAGGACAGGCTTTTGCAAGAAGTAAATGTGAAGAAAACTTGAGCCAGAGCTCAGCCCAGAAAACACCAACTGGAGATATGTACTGTGTTTTTCATGGATGTACAAATGCCTTCTTCCAGGAATTAGACCTTAGAGTATATCAGAGAACTCAAACAGAAGAGAAATTCTGCAAATTTGATAAATATGGAGAATTCTTGCATCAAAACTCACCCCTCAGTGTACATCAGGAAAGTACCACAGGAGAGGAGTCATGAGAAAGTAATAAATGCAGGAGATTATTTTACAAGAATGCACACCTCATTCAGCATCAGAGGACCTGCTCAGGGGAAAAAACTCAAGGCAATGAATGCGGGAAATCCTTTTGTTCAAATTCACACCCTATTCATTATCCTGGAACTCATATGGGAGTCAATCTCTATGCATGTAATGAATGTGGGAAAACTTTTTGTCAGACATCAAACCTCAGTGAACATGTGATAGTTCATAAGGAGAAGCCTTAGGATAACAATGGATGTGGGAAATCTTACAAGAACTCTGCTGTCTTAGTACACCACAGAACACACACAGGGATAAAACCCTATCAAACTAATGACTATGGGAAATCGTTCTCCAAAATTGCACAGCTCAAAGAACATGAGAGAATTCACAGTGGGGAGAAACCCTATGAATGTATTGAATGTGGGAAAACTTTCTCTAACAAGACCCACCTCAGTGTACATCAGAGAATTCATACAGGGGAGAAACCCTATGAGTGTAATGAATGTGGGAAAACTTTTGCTGATAATTCAACCTTCAAAGCGCATCACAGAATTCACACAGGGGAGAAACCCTATGAGTGTAATGAATGTGGGAGGTCTTTTGCCTATATATCTGTTCTCAGAACACATCAGAGAATTCACACAGGGGAGAAACCCTATAAATGTACTGACTGCGGGAGATCTTTCGCCCATTATTCAGCCCTCAGAGCACATCACAGAATCCACACAGGTGAGAAACCCTATAAATGTAATGGCTGTGAGAAAACTTTCACCCGTGATTCAGTCCTCAGGATACATCAGAGAATTCACACTGGGGAGAAACCTTATAAATGCAATGAATGTGGGAAAGCTTTTGTCAATAGTTCATCCCTCAAAATACATCAGAGAATTCACACAGGCGAGAAACCCTATGAATGTAATGACTGTGGGAGATCTTTTGTTGATAATTCAGCCCTCAGAGCACATCAGAGACTTCACACAGGTGAGAAGCCTTATAAATGTAATGGCTGTGAGAGAACTTTCACCCGCAATTCATCCCTCAAAGCACATCAGAGAATTCATACCAGGGAGAAACCCTGTGAATGTAGTGAATGTGGGAAAACTTTCTCCAAGAAATCATACCTCAGTGGACATGAGAGAATTCACAAAGGGGAAAAACCTTATGAATGTAATGAGTGTGGGAAAATATTTTTTTATAAAGCAGTTCTCATAGTCCATCAAAGAATTCACACAGGAGAAAAACCCTATGAATGTAATGAATGTGGGAAAACCTTCTCCCAGAAATCAAACCGCAGTAGACATGAGAGGGTTCACAAAGGAGAAAAACCTTATGAATGTCACGAATGTGGAAAAACTTTTTCTCAGAAGGCAACCCTCAGTATGCATCAGGGAATTCACACAGGGGAGAAACCCTATAAATGTAACGAGTGTCGGAAGACTTTCTCTAGTACTTCAAACCTCCGAGCACATCTGAGGTCTTGCACAGGGGAGAAACCCTATGAATGAAATGAATGTGGAAAAAGTTTCTCTCTGAAGTCATATGTTAGTGCACATCAGAGAATTCATACAGGGGAGAAACCTTATGAATGTAATACAGGTGGATGTTTATTTAGTCAAATCTTATGTAATTTACACTCTCCTTTGTTATTGTAATAAAAATCTTCCATACTTTGTCCAAACATATTGAAAATAATGGAGAAAATATACATGGCAAATATAAATACAAGACTAAAGCTCAAATTTTGATAAAAGTTTGATAAAAGTAATATATTCTTACTTTAAGGTAAGGAGGAAGAGACTGAGGACCTTAGAAGCAATAGTAGATGCAGAAGATGTGCTCATGAATGTGTTTATTCATAATAATACCATCAAATAAACTCAAGTGCTCTTGTTCCCACTAAAGCTGTATTAAAAACATTATGACCAGCAAGCAGGGGACACACATTACTTTTAAGTGCACCTGGAGTGTTAAGACAGATTTCCCATGTGAACTCCTCAGTGAATCCTTATGACTGCTGCTGAGGGGATGCAGAATTAACCATAAGAGAATTCTGTACAGGACTCAAAGCTATCTCTATATGCTTCAGGCTGGACTTGGGGTCGCAGGGGTCTGGAGAGGAGGGCGGGGGAAGGCAGAGCACACTCAGAAAAGAAGAATATGAATGAAACACACTAGGGATATCTGAAGAGACTGCTCAAGACCTGAATTAGCTCCAGGCTTTGAATCCTAGTCTCACCCTCCACCCTACAGACCTTAAGAGTTGGTACCTTAGCTCACCTTAACCCATTCCTGGCTTCTGGGTGTAGCACATGTGCATATGTATAAATATTTGTGTTTCTCCCAAAATTTCTATGCTAAAATCCTAACTCTTAAAAATGATATTAGGTGGGGCCTTTGGGTGGTGCTTATAGACCCTCATTAATGGGATTGGTGTCTTATAAACGAGGCACCAGAGAGATCTCTAGCCCCCTCCCACCATGTGAGGACACAGCAAGAAGGTGCTGGCTACCAACCAGGAAGAGAGCCCTCACCAGAAAGTGACTTGCTAGCACCTGATCTTGGACTTCTCAGCCTCCAGAACTATGAGAAGTAAATTTCTATTGTTTCTAATCGACCCAGTCTTTGGTATTTTATTATAGCAACTTTAATGGACTAAGACGTATTTCAAAACTTACGTGGAGAGTAAGAACTATCTTCATTTTGGCAAATACAAAGTTGGGTCAAGTCAACGAATAAAAAAATCTTAAGTAGAAAATTATGGATTATTGGATTTGAAAATACTGAATTGGTTTGTAAAAGGATGAGTGTGTGTGTTAATGTCCCAAAAGTCTTTGTGCCGTTGAAAGCTTTACGAACTCCAAAATTATAAATGATCCAAATTTATAAAGTTATCATTTAAAGGCTTAATTACATATAATTCTTTCATATTTAGATCTTTGAATTTGAATAATACATTTTTTTGTATGTAGGTCTCTCTGATAGAAAATGTGACAAAACAAACACTATTTAAAATTCACACAACTAAGTAAGTGTAAAAGTTCTGTGTCTGGGTTTATACAAGACAAAAAACTTTATGTGGGGAAGCTGGAGCTGAGGAAATAGCCAAATTTTCCCCAGGAAATAGCCAAATTTTCAGAATCAACTTCAGATTTTCAAGGATTATGGAATTGGTGGGCCTCGAGTCAAGATCTCTAAGGGGCAATGGAACTAGGTGACATCTGGTTTCCACATGAAATTAAGAGAAAATCATCTAAGGTCTCTGACAGATTGAGAGTAGAGCTGGAATGAGAGATCTAGAAGGCCCAGAAGGGTGCAGAGGTACATGTAGCTGGATGGTGAGAGAAGGGCAGTAGTTCAGCCTCCTCTTCTTCTTGTCCCCTCCCCCCCCCTCAGGAACCTTTGTGACTAGGCCACAGCTCTGTGATGTGGCCTGGGGTTCTGCTCCCAAGTGAACTTCCAGTGCTCAGTTGCCAGAAGGCAGCAGTGATATTCAAACCATGGAAAATCCTCTCTCTTGAAGAGCATTATTGACACATGGATAAGCCTCGTCTTCACTCCCTGATTGATACCATCCTCGCCTTCCTGTGTGGACTGGGGCTCTTCCTCCTGTTACTCTTCTGCTTCCAGAGTAATCCATCTATACCACCACCTAGGAAACATAGAAACATCAGGAAGGTAAGGAACCCTTGGCCCAGACCCAGCAAAGCTGATCTTTTTTCTTATTATTTCACCTTTTCTGAATCACCTAGAGAAAATGGTGAGACGGGAATTCTTGGGAATGAATAGAACATCACGTTCTAGGAACAAGCCAGGCCGAGCAGGGGTTAGAGTGAGCACACGGATTTTGATCTGAAGATCTTGGATCAGGAGTCCAGGTGTGGTGGAGGGCTCCAGGGCACAGTCCCAGATGCAGTGACTAATGGTCAAGGACTGGATACTAAGTAAGAGTTGGATCTCTACAGAGTGACAGGCCCCTGAGCACTAGTTCACCAACCGCTTTCCCATGGCAGGTGTCTAAGTCGAGCCTCTCCTCTGTTGGGGCTGATCCGAGATCAGTGCAGAGCCACTGAGTGTCTCTGAGCAAAGGCTGGAGTGGGGCTCTGGCCTGGGAAACCAGAGTCCTACCGGACTGAGCTCAGAGGGGCCTGTAGTTCTGAGAATGTGTGTTTTTTTCTTTTTCTTGAGCAAGAAATCCATGGTGGGTCTCATCAAGATTCTTTTTTCCATTCATCCAAGAAGAAAAGCAAAATATTTTATCTGCTTTACAAAAAAAATAAAAGGGGAAAAATTAGAGAGTCTCATTAATTAAATGTAGAAAGTCACTTTGTTCATGAACACTGAGCTTCTGTAGCTTGTCTAGAGACAGGAGAGTAAGAATGAGTCTAGCTCCTCACATTTTCTTGTCTCAGCATTCGGTGGAGCCAAAGAGGAAGAGAAAGATCAGGAAGAAAAGTAGAGCTTCGAAAGGTGAGTTTCTGCCCCTCAGCCCTGTGCCAAGGGGTTTGCCCCCCACCTCTCTGGTCCCCGAGGGTCCAGGTTCAGGTCTCCAAGGATGCCAGCAGCGGAGCCTGTTTCACAGGAAACAGAGCCATCGGGAAGGCTCTTGGGAAGGAAATTAAAATCCAGATACATCCCAGAATTGTATTCTGAATGAAGCATCTGAGAGCCTGGAAATGGATGTCACCCAGCAGGGGCATTTGGACTGTCGTAGATCAATAGTATCCGACTGAAAGGTGAGAACCCACCCTCCACCCCTCCGCCAGGTCCACCTTTGAACAAGTTGTTTATCATCACTCAGTTTCCTCTGTAAGGTGCCCCCTGACCTCTTGCTCCCCTATGGGGCAGTTGTGAGGTCCGCAGTGGGTAATAGATGTGGAAGCACTTTGTAAAAGAAAAAGTTTTACCCTTCTTGAGCCTTGTGATCACTGTCAGGAATTGTTGTCTTTGACCTGAATGCTTGGGCTCCAGAGATCTCCCTTCAAAGTGCCTCCCCTAAAGGGCCATTACCCTAGCCTCCTGTAAGACCCCTGAGGCCCTGCCTTAACCACATGACCCGGTCTCCTGATTTCCAGCTGCAGAGATTGCCTGCAAGAACTGGAAGAGGCTCAGAGCCTGATTTCTCTTCTGCAAAGGTAAAGAATCTTCCCCTTCTCTCGGGTCCGCCACCCTCTGGGCTGCTGGACACCTTGAACTGACATGGAAGGGAGGGCAATGGGGTATGGGTGTGGCTACAGCCCTGGGGTGACAGACAGCAGGAGCACTGTGGAATAAATGTCGGGGATGGGGAGGACCCTAGGCACCAGGTGCCCACCCTGCAGGATCTCCTGGCCCCACGTGCCCCTGGCTGCAGCTTGTGCCTCCGTGTCCTGCAGCCACCTGGGAAGGCTCCCTGACAAAGGCAGCTTTTGTCAGAGCTCAGGTCAAGAAGCCACTGGTGAGGCGTGCAAAGCAGTTCCTGAGGGAGCCCGCCAGCCCTGTGCAGAGCCTGTGGAAGATGCTGCTTCCGTCACGTCCCCGTTGGCTTCCCCAGCTCCTCTGACTGAACGCCTGCTACCTCTGGCCTCTGCCCTGTCACAAAGTCCTACTACCTCTTCAATTTCTGTTCATTCACACTCATCCTTGAGTGGCTCTCAGCCACCAGAGCCTTTCCTTCCCCTGGACGACCTTTCACCACGGCCACATGCACTTTCCCCTTCTACCTCATGCCTCCATGATTCAGAGGCCCACTTTCCACCTCCAACTGCCTCCTCTGCACCACCACTGTCAGACTCCACTATGACACCTCCTCAGTGTGACTTGATGGCACTCCCACTCAGGACCATCCCACAAAGCTCATCTCCACACACACCTTGGTCGGCTTCTCCTGTCGCAGTCCCAGCCATCTCAGGCCTTGACTACTCAAGCTGTTCCATTTTAACCACGTCTCAGTGGCAGGCGGCTGCCAAAGCCTTGTGCCTCTCAAACTCATCACAGTGCAAATCCCAACAAGAGCACCTGTCCCACCACTCACAAGAGGCCTTGCTCAGGAGAGACTCCACAGACAGAATGGTAGAGGCTGTTAGCCCCTCCTTACTCGAATCCGATGACCAGAATCTCCTGGAGATACAAGTCACAGAGAGAATCAAGATAAAGATTTCGAAGGAAAAAGGCAAAGACAGATTATATCCAAAACAAATGAGCCCAGACTACCACCTGAATTCTTTGGGGAAAATGTTGCCATCACTAGGTGCTGAGCAGGACACCACAATCCCCCAACCCTTCTGGACCGCGAAAGATAAGCCAGAGCAACTGCCTAGTCCTCAGCAGCTCTCATATCCTAAGGTCTTGGGGGACCATCTACAGCAAAAATACAACCAGCTTTTTTGGGGTCTCTCCTCTCTGCACAGCGAATCCCCGGTGGCTACTGCCTGGATCTCTGAGAATTCTTCCACACTACAGTCTCCCTCATTCTTATTCAATGGAATCTCAAATGCCTGCCCGATTCATCTGCAGGCTAAACTACCTCCACTGCTTTCCCATTCCCAGCCCCTGCCCCAGCTGGAGTTCCAACCTCAAGCCTTGATTCCAAGGATGCTGCAATTACAGGCCCCACCTCTGACTCAGGCCCAGGCCCATCTCCAATCTCCTGTACAAATCCTACGACCTTCTTCTCCATCCCAGATTAGAGCCTGTGGTGTGTCTTGCCCGACAGCCCGGAATGAGCTAAAATCTCTCACCTCAATTGAGATTCAAAATACAGAATGGCCCTTGTTGCCGAAGCAACTAGAAAGTGGGTGGGCTCCGCCATCTGTGATCGAAAGATCTCAGGAAGTCTTTAATATCTTCACTCCCAACCTTCCCGAGGACAGCTGGGTGGGCTCCATCCTTCCCGAGAATTTTCCAATCAGTCCAGAGCTCCGGAAGCAACTGGAGCAACACCTCCAAAAATGGCTTATCCAAAACCGCTGGGAGCTACCTCGCAAGATACAAGAATCTCTGGAACTAAGGCAGCTTCAGAGCGAATTACCAGGGAAATGTCCGGTAAAGGACAAGCATGGGGCCTCACGGCCCTCTTCCTTCACAGGTGAAAGCAGCAAGGATCCGCAGAAGGTGGGGTTCCAGCTAAAGCAAGACATGAGCAAGGTCCCTAAAAACCTCTCCAGGTCCTCCGAAAGGCCTATAGTGGCATTTCAGGAAGTAGACTCTGAAGGGTTAGAAAATGACTGGATGCTTTTAAGAAAGGACTTGACAAGTGGTTTGCCGAGGAGCTTAGACAAAAATCTAGAAAACATCCCAAAAGGCCATTTAGGCAGGAATTGGGGGCAAACCAGCGAGGGTTTAATCCCCGTGAGTGTGCGTCGATCCTGGCTTGCTGTCAACCATGCTTCTCCCAAGTCCAACGCTCACATGGAAACCAGGAATTTGGGAATCTTAAAGGGTTGGGAACCCTGGGTGAACACCTCCCACAGGGTTTCCTTCCTCGACACAAACACTCAAAAGATGCTGGAAGCACATATGACAAAGTTTTGGGTGAGGCACATGTGGGGCCTGCCCCTCAAGCTCATCAAGTCCATTAATCACTTTACGTTGAAAAAGGTTCAACCCTCACCCACTCTGCAGTTTGCCTTTCCTCCCTCAGCTCCCTGTGTCCCTGGAGACCACTCGATAGTCCAGCTTGCTGAGGTCCTTGGAAAACTTCCTCAGCCCCATCTAGGAGAGAAAGCGATAGGAGAGGAGTCAGTTCCCACCCTGGAGAGGCCTCTCCTGGCCCCCTTACCTGTGTGTGAGGAAATCCAGAGGGCTCTGGGACAGATCTCACTTGGTGATGACCATGGGAGCACAAAGGCCTCTCTGGCTAGACAGGAGGGCAGGTCGCCACCTCAGGCCATCACACTCACCTGGCAGAGTGGGATTGTGGAGTGGGCCATGAAGGACAGCACAGAGCCCAGTCCAGGTTCAACAATGTCCAGGAACGAGCCAGGAGGGAAGAGTGGTCTACATGCCTCACGAGACCCCAGCCATCAGGTAACAGTGCCAGAGATGAACATAGGACCCCAATCTTTGAGGGCCAAGGAAGCCAGGGAGGCAGGGAAGGCCACATTGTCCCCTGCTTTTCAACCAGAGTCTAGAGACATCTTGGGAACCAATGTGCTGACAAAGTCCCAAAACAAAAATGCACATTTGTGTAGTTTAGAGGCTCCAGGGACCAGTAAAAGTCCCCTATACCCTAGAATGACTGTTCTCCAAGATCCAGGAGAGCCACGCCTTAACACAGAGATGGTTAGTGAGTTTAAGTCCAACGTAAAGGTACAGTCAGAGAACCTGCCACACGACTGTCCCAGACACAAGCCCCTTGCTACTGACAACTTGGCCTCTCAGGTGCCTCAGTGCCATCCCCAGGGAGTGCCCAATGGAAACAAGCTAGTTTTCCAGATGCTGTGTGGCCTCAAGGCAGCCTCAAGCAGCAGTCCAGAGCAGCAGGAGCCCAGGACCAAAAGATATCAAGGCTGTTTGTCCCTACTTATGAGAGAGAGGACTGCAGGTGGCCCAACCCAGGAGAGCATGCAGAAAAGCTCGAGAAATTGGGGACCTGTCAAGACAGGAGTATGAGTTCCTCTGCCCAAGCCAGAAAAACTGTAGGCTCTGTTGGGAAGAAATACCTCCTGGGAAGAAATACCTCCAGCTGCTGCCAGAGAAAAAACAAAGTGTTTTACAAAGCTTCTTCAACTTTGTCCAGTGGATTTTCCCCCATAAAAAATTCCAAGGTCAAGATGCTTTGCAAAAGTGCAAGCCCAAATCAGCCACTGCCCAGAGCCAACAGTCAGTCAAAAGCAGATCAATTCTGGACAGCGAGAATGTGGAGGCTCAGGAGCTCATGACAGCTGTGGGACAGATTCTAGAGAAGAAAATGGCCATTCACCATGGACTTCATGCCACGAAGTTAAAGGAGCACAAACGGGAACACCCAGCCCCAGTATGTGTGTGTGTCTGCTGCCTTCCTTACTCCACAGAGCAAGCGAGAATGATGAATTACACCCCTCACAGTCAGCAGGCTGACTCCAAAGACCAAAATTGTTCTACCAGGGAAAAGCAAGTCAGACCTGAGAAGTCCTTGAAAAGTGTCAGGTTCGATGATGAGCAGCTGGAAGTGAGTCGCAACCTATCCCTGGCCCCCAAGAAAACACTGTCTCCAGTCAGTGCCTGCCAGTATAGGCCAAGGATGCCGTGCACGCCAGGCCACCAACCACACTGCCCACGGCATTATTTTTTTCGAGGAAGGGTCTTGCCTGGTCCGTGCTTCACTAACCTTTTCTAGTAGGCAAATATGTCTCCAAGAAAAAAAAAATCAGTCCATGTAGAGAAGCGTTTTCTCATTACTACATTCAAAATATTTACTTTTCCCCAATATATGTTTTTCTCTCATAAAAGGGTGGTGTAGTGACTTCTCCTTGTGCTTGCTAGGTGTGTGCTTTGGCCTCGAGAAGAAAGGGGCATGGAGGGAGGCTGATCGTGGCATTGCGAGCTTACTCCTTACCCCAAGTCCCTTCATTGCCCCTGATATTTTCACAATACTTTCATTACTCAAACAACAAAAACTACTCTAAAACAAGACGAAAAAACCCATAAAAACTCCACTCGAGGATCTGGTTCAACTCATCTTTCTCCTGCTTCCACTCAGCTTTGAAATCGTGCAGCTGTAGGAAATAGGTTTACAGGGGCCTCACAGGGTTGGACATTCCCACTCAGGCTCCAAGAATTGTCAGGAAGTTTTGGAGTGGGGAGTTCAGAAGCAAGAGAAATCTTGCCCCTGGATCTCTTGGGCCCTAAAGGCTCCTTAAGGTCCCTTCTCACTCTAATGAAGGCTGCGATGGGGATGGCCTTGTGAACCCCTCTCAGCTTAGCCTGAATAAAATGTACAGCTCGCCCTCCCCCACCTCTGCCTTTCCCACATGTAGAGACCAGACAGATGGCACTTCCTGCTTTGCGTGTGCGTAGGTGTGAGCCTCAGGGAGGATGATGATGAGGGCTGTGTTCACTCCTGCCACAAATGAATGAATGGTCATGGTCACTGGTGACCTGCCTTTCCCTCTATTAACCCCAGGGGAGGAATTCTGGATGAATGGAACAGGGTGTGACTGTATGTGGGTAACTATCTGACAGTCGGATACCGTGAAATTTGGGTGGGATGTGGGTGAAGAATTGAAAAGGTTGGATCCAAGAAAGGAGGCAAAGTGACACAGAGTGTCCATAAATATGCAGCGACCGAGAAGCCCTGATGTCCCATCATCATCTACAGGTATGGGAGGAGGGAAGGGGAAAGGGTCCCAACCTGTCTCCACCTTCTTCAGCTCTGAGATCACAGATATAAAAAAGCCACCTCTAGGGCCAAACCTGCAGAAGTAAAGCAAGTCAGGAATGGTTAATTGTCTCCACAATACAGTTTCTAAGCTTGCACATCCTTGCCTCCTGAATTCTAGAAAAGATGACTTAACAACAGGTGGAAAAGCCAGGACTAGAGAACTCAGTGTCACTCCCAGTCTGGTGACCTTTACATAAACACATGGCCCAAGGTCTGCTCCAGGGAAGAGTTGGGGACTTAAAAGGCTGAGAGACTGGCCTGCCATCATGTAGTAATTCTTATGTGATTCTAGCCTTGCTTATCCCAGAGCCCTGCAGGAGACAAAGACACCACACAAGATTTGTCACACGGGACGGCGGAAGTGACCTGTCCAGAATGGATAGTGCACTCCAGGATTGGTCCCTGCGTGGTCTGCTCCTTGTGCAGATTGCTTCCTCTCTGGCCCCAAGCCACACAGAAAAAAAGGGAGACCAGGAGCAATCTCTCTAGAGTGATTCTGCACTTTGTGCCACATTTGGCACACAGGGGTTCCAGCTCAGGGGGGTCCTTCCAGTGGTGGAAAGTCTTGTTCCAGGACAACCCTGATCTGATGACAGCAGGAATGCCTGTCAGAACCCCAATGTGCGGGACCAAAACCAGCGTTGAGGGGTGCAGGGGCATAGGTGTTCTCATGCCGCGGGATCTTCCTGGAGCTAGGTCCTGCCTCTGGGACCCAATCCTGAGCAGCCACCGGGCTGCGCACAGCAGTGCAGCCTGCACCTATGGAAGGGTGGGACCCAGGGCAGCAAGTGCCCCAGGTCCGCAGGTGCTTGGGAGAGGGTGTCTCACAGCTGGGACCTCGAGCTTGGCTGTGCTCATGGGTCGTCTCAGGCACCGAATGGTGAATTCTGAGTGTGGGGGGAGCCGGACATGCACGCCATGCTCCTGTCAGCAAAGTACCAGAGTGACTGGGATGCTGACGGAAGCAGCAGCAGGACGGGGCGAGTCCCGCTGCTCATCAGTGGTTGCTCAGTCTTTCATAAGGCACAGTAAGGCCAGCTATAGAGAAACCCACACAGGGACCTCTCACACAGAGATGGCACACACAGACACCTCCTAACAGAGACTTCTCACACAGAGACCTACCTCCCGGACACCTCCCAAAAGAGAACTCTTCACACTGAGGTCTCACAGAGATGCCTCACAACAGACATGTCACAGACACATAAGAGACATACAACACAGAGACCTCACAAAGGTACCTCCCAATAGACACCTCTCACAGACACCTTCCAGAGACCTCTTGTTTTCCCACAGAGATCTCATAATAAGACCCCCACAGAGATGTCACAGAGACATCCCACAGAGACCTCCCACATAGACTGACCCAGAAACAACACACAGACAGCACATGTGGCCTCACGGAAACCACCTGAGCACCACCCACTGACAATTCCTTCTTAGTGAATGTGCAACTCAGACAACTGACAGCAAAGAGAGGTATTACTTGTGTCTCCTTGAGATCCTCGAGACACTCTGACATTGTCAGGTCACCATCATACTAAATGGGGTTCTCTACTTGGAGAAATGCTTGGAAATTTTTGTTCTTTTGTAATGTCATTGCTTCAACAAAAAAATTACAAATTCCACATGTAGATTTGCAAAATTAATTATTCTGCAGGTTTTCAGTAGCTTGAGAATCGTAAATTTTAAACACGACTAAAACACTGTCATCCTCCAATGACAGAAAATCTTATTCGGTTTTAGTGATCGCAGAGCCAAATTGTATGACTGTCGCATATTTTTTGTTGTTGTTGTTGGGGCTACACCTGAACTTGAGATGGCTTATTTGTTTACTTTGGAAACATAATGTCGATGTGCAACAAATGGATTCTAGGAATGAAATAAACCAGGAAAGAGGCATCTGAATGTTTACTCACTTCCCAGAGGGCTTGGTAACTACCACATTTTGCACATACAGTTTGATTGTGGAGTTTGTTTTATTTTTTAACAAGTAACAAATGTGAGGATTTTTTACAAATAAGTCAAATTCCTAGCAACATTCCTATTATATCATCTGACAAAATCATACGTAATATTATTTTTCTTAAAATGTAGTAATCCCTCAGATGATGAGATTACACATTTCTAGGATATGACACTGTCCTAATGTTCAGCTAACATACTTCAAGACAGGTTATTTTTGAGTAATTCTAGGAAATGCACATTTTCTGAGAGTCAGGAGACAGTCTGGATCCTTTTTGTATTCATTGAAGAGCTAAAAAAGACATTGTTTAAAATGATTTTGAAATATTACAAAATATATCTAAGTCTATGCTTGAGATACATACAGCCTAACAAAGTTAATGAGAAAGGCCATTTTAACTTCTGAAGACTGTACATTTAACCAACATTTGTATTATGATAGTAATGAAAGGCCTCACTTCTTATATATCCAGGACTTTCCAACGTGTGCACTTTGATAAGACCACTCATTTCACACTGCTCATAACCACCCTGTTGTCCCTGCCTCGGTAAATCTGTTTTCATGACACCTGTCAAACATGTATCATTGCTTAAGTCTCTCAACTCATCCTTAGGGATGATAGCATCACAGTTCTTTCTCTAAGAGGAGCAGGGCTGACACGAGGACTGTTCTGACCTATTTATTTCAACAAGATATTCACTTTTTCTATTCTCCATAATTAAAAAATGTATAACTATCCATTTTTCTACTCTAGTCCCTTATGAGGTCATTGATTAAACAATGATCTATAATCTACAGATAAAAGCCTCTCTACATGATATTTTGGATATATTACAAACTTGGATCTAAAATAGGTTTTGTTTAAAACAGGTCTCACACTGATTGCAATAAACTAGGCACTGTAGAACGCAATGTGGAGGGAGGCTATTATGTGATGACTTCTTAACACTCCAGGGGGTACAGACCTTTTCCCAGAGTAATCGGTCCGCAGTGTTAACTTTAAGAGTGACTCCCCTTGAAAGGTTACAATATTATTTTCAGTTTCATACACTTTATAACAAATGTTCACAGGAAGACACTTGGGGAAGTGTCCCAGATACGTACAGCTGCACTTTCTGAGGTGCTCATGCCAAAGGAACATTAGGGAACACCCAGGTCCAGAATGACCCAGGGGATCCACAGCTGTGGCCACATCTTTGAGGTTGGGAAGATTCATGATTATTCCTGGAGCAGGATCAGTCTTTATGATTGTGTCCCTGGCCACTTGGATTGTCGCGTTTCTCAAAGGGGCACAAGTCATCTTCCCTACTCAGGTCTGCCACTGCCCCTCTGCCTGCTGCTGCCCGGTGCCCATGAATTATAGTGACCAGGAGCCGCTTCCCCAGGGACACACACTCCGTGCTCTCCACAGCCACATCCTCTCACAGACATGCAAGTGGTGCCGATGGAACTTCCAAAAAGCTGTAAAATAATGTACGCCAGGCACAAAAGATGAGCTTTTTAGAAGATGATAAATTCTACTGGAAGAAATATGGGTGACACAGCTCTCTGGTTCTAGGCATGTTAGCTCGCCCCTGGATCTGGAAATGCAGCTGATATTAGAATTTCTCACCCTGTAGTAATAACATCTGCAGTTCTTCCTCTTTCTGAGTCCAGAAGCTGGAATTGACACCATCTGCTCCCTGTGATTTCACGATCTCTACCATTTGTATCCAACAACCACCTCAATTCAACCATCTCTCAGGTCAGGTATCACTCTTAAACTTCAGGAGGAAGATCACTGCCCTTCTATTGCCACCTCAACTTTATACTAGTAGCACTTTTTATACCAACTGACAGTGTCAATAAATTTATTTTGTAGAATGTAGGCCCAGGATACCATCTGCTAGGTGTGTTACTTGAGCAAGTCATTTGATGCTTAGATTTAAAATTTTATACAAGTGCATTTTATGAAATAAATTTTATGAAATCTTATTTTCTTATTTGATAAAATCTGTAAATCTAGAGATTTAAGCTCAGTTGTTTTTTAAATATTGGTACTTAAATATTTGCCAATTTTCATCTCTTATATACATGAGAAAATATGTTAAGAATTAAGCTGTGAAGGTACCAATTTTTTGTTGGTTTACTTTGTATACTTATTTTTATATCAAACCTCTATTATTTCACAACAAACAAGTTTCGTCTCTTGGAAAACATCAGCCTTAAGGACTGACCAGGTTAAAACTTAGCATGTTAGATCTGAGGGTCACCTTACTTTCTTAAAGGTGTTATTCATGAAATGGTTAAAAAGCCCTATGAGCTTAGGAACAGAAACAAATTGAGAATTAAAAGCCAAATCATTGAAATGAAGTTTCAAAGAAGTTTCAATCATTGTTAGAACAGTTGTGCGTGGAGATGATGGTTCTAGGTACCTCAGAGAAACCAGCAGGAGAGAGTGTTGCCAAAATTGATAATAGCCAACGCCTTCAGGGCTTCTCACAGAGATGCTTTAATGCTGTGAGGTGACCTGATTGCACAGGGAGACCATGGAGAAGATGCAGAGTGTTAAATCACATTCAAGCACCTGTTACCTGGGTGGTGAGTTCCTTGATATTTGTGGATCAGATGACATTTTGAGGGACAGTGGTGTGGGAAAGATGCATTCTTCTCAGTGCCTTTGCAACCACGAAAGTTTATACAACGGAGATGCTAGTAAAACAAATTCCCTACTACTTTTCTAGTAGGGAAAGCATCCAACACTACATTTTGGGACAGAAATATGTATTGGGAAGAATTTTTCACACAAGAACAGTGATGGGAGGAAATGATGCTTCTGGGCATGGCACAGAATATTCTTTCACAACTTTGTTGTGGTCTCTCCAGGCCTTGTGTGGCTGTTGCCGTCCTGGCCCCCAAGCTGTTGTCCTCACTGTCAGACTCAGGACAAGCCAGGAAGCTGCTTGTCTGAAGGCAGGTGCTCCCTTCCTCTCTTGCCCGCTTGCTGTCAGATGGACGGCACAGCATCATGCACAGCTGACAGGTGTTTATTAACTAGTTTTGTTTCACAAGACGCGGTTCAGGCACTCTATAGTCCTCTTTATCACTGCCTTTTATTACCTCAAGGTAGAAGTAATCAGTGTTTAAGTCATCCTACTTGAATAACAAAACACATGATTTTTTTCCCCACAGGAGTGGTTATCACATTGGTTTGTCAGGGCTGCCATAACAAAATACCATAGACTGGGTGGCTTAACAACAGACATACATTTTCCCATAGCTCTGGAGGCTAGACGTCCAAGATCAAGGTACCAGCGGGTTTAGTTTCTTTGAGGACTCTGTCTTTGGCTTGCACATGGCCACCTTCTCGTTGTGTCCTCATGTGGTTGCCCCTCAGTCTGTGCACATCTGTGTCCTAATATCCTCCTCTTATTAGAACACCAGTCATTGGATTAGAGCGTTTCTATACAAACTCATTTTACCTTAATACTTTTTCAAAGTCCTATTCCAGATACGGTCACATTCTCTGGTCCTGAGATTTAGGACTTCAACATATGAAAGCTGGAAGGGGACATAATTCTGCCATCATAGTGGTCTAACCTAGTTTTTAAGTAAATTGAGTCTGTTGAAGAGACTTGACTAGAGGTCATGGTGACATAAAAACTAAGCAATGACAGCTGGTAACTGATACATATTAAGAAGCAAAGACCCTGAGATTTGGTAAGGCACAGAGGTTGCTGCTCCAAGATTTGACTCATATCATAGAATCAAATAATTTAAAAACACCTCCTCCACTCTGAGGGGCTGTAAACTCCTAATGTCTTACCCCCAGCGTAACAAACTTTCACCACATTGTTTTATGATAATAAATGTCTTATCAGAAATGGCTTAAAAGTAGAATTATTATTACATGAAAGCAGGGTAGACTTGCTCATTTTAAAATAACAATTGAAACAGTCTACAATCCAAAAAGTAAACATTCTTATATTTTCATTTACTTTTTTTTTTATCCTGCTGTGATTCTTCCATTTTATAATCATCTTTCAGTTAAAAGGTCACAGTAATTTAATGATGATATACCATAATTTTATAAGTGGGTGTTAAAGAATACTGCTTTGTCAAAAGAGTGTGGAAAACTTTGGGTAAAGCAAAGCAAAAATTAGTGTTTTATATTTTTAGGCTGGATTGTCAGAGACTATGATATACATGATGGACATATGCGTTATAATATTCCTTAAACATATTTGAGTTGTATCATTTTGTTTTGTTTTGCTTTGCTTTGTGGAGAAATTCCAAAAACTTTGTGAAACAATTTTTAAGAGTGATCAGATGCTTATTAATCAAGATGGCAAATACTAAAAATATATACACAAAGTATATTATGATGAATATTAAATGAACTCACAGTCTTTAGTCAGTATTATTTTAAAGGGGTTCCAGCAATTTTCTGTGGCATAAAATGATGTTTTATTTTCTCTTCAGTAACAAGATGCACGTGATCTTTATTCACAGAAACTTTTTTAAAAAGATATTTATAAGTATTTATAATTTATTGTAATTTGGTATTTTCTCAGGACAAAATTATAATGTAAATAAAAACAAAAACAAAAACAAAAACCTCCTTTAGAGAAATTTTCACCTTCTGGGGATTAATTCAAAGGGCTTAAAGTGAAACTGCATTCCCATGTCGGCTGTGGCCTGGCCCCATGGTCACTGCCATCCCATCACTACAAGACCATTGACCTGGATGCCAGAGTAACAGAACTATGAAAATGTGGCTTTTGCCCCTTAAAACTTATAGTCTCAATGCTTCAAAGAACAAATTTTTATTTAGTGCCTCTTTAATGTAAGATAGTAATGCTGGTACATTTTCAAGATAACCAAATAATAGAAAAGAAACATGTACTAAATATAGTACTTGAATAGCTGTGAGACATTTAAAATTTCCCCAGAAACAATTTTTTATGCGTATAAGGGAAAAACATGGAGATCATTTTTGATAAGATAAAGAAATTTATGGTGATAAATCTAATTTGAGAAAGTAGAAAAGAACACAATACACAGGCTCTATGTACTCCACTCTCAGAAAACATTGCCCCATTTCTTTGTAAAGTGCTCTTGTTCCCCATCCCCCATGTCTGTCTGTCTGTCTGTCTGGCTCTCTCTCATTCTCTCTCTCTCTCTCTCTCTCTCTCTCTCGCTCGCTCGCTCGCGCGCGCGCACACACACACACACACACACACACACACACACACAAACTCTCTCCAATAAAAAAAAAACAACACATTAAGGAAAGGCTACAAGGTAGGCACTGTGCTAGAACTGGGGATATAATAGTGAGTTAAAAGAGAAATAACATTCTCATTCTAGTGATGATCTTAGCCCAAGACGGAGAAAGCAAACACTAATCAAAGAGCCACAAAAACCACCATAATATGTCAACTACAACTAAGAACTGGGTTAAGCTAAGAGAGCCACCATTGTCAGCCCTCTCTCAATCCTCTGTAAAGTGTGTTCCAGGAAACGGCCTCAAGTGAGTCATGCTCTGTAGAGATCAAGGAAAACACTCAGTCTCTCACATCTGAAATTATGTAGTTGGGACATCAGGAACAAAAGTGGGGAAAGAACATTCAGAACTGCAGCTGAGCGGTCTCTCTCTCTTTCTCTGTCCAACTGCTGCAGTAGCCCCCCAGTGGATCCAGTTTCACTCCAGTTCCCCTGGCCTGTTCCCAGAGCTCTCAAAGTGGTTTGCCACTCCCTACTCAAAATCATCCAATGGTATCCCACCTAACTGTAATAAATCCAAAGGCTTACCCGTACGTCAAGTCCTGCCAGATCTCGTTCCCTTGTCCATATCTCTCTGGCCTCACCATTCTCCCCACTTGCTTGCTGGGATCCAGCTAAATTTGCTTTCCCTCCTAGCTTTTAGTCAAACACTACAGGTAATAAAGAACTCTTACAACTTAATAGACAAACAATTCAATTAAACTCGGCAAAAGATTTAATAAGATACTTCACCAAAGAAGATACGTGAATGCTCAATAAGCACATGTAACCATGCTCAGCATTATTAGTCATCAAAGAAAAATTACGACCACAATGAAAGTAACTTCACACCCCTAGAATGACTAAAATTAAAAAGATTATACCAAATGCGTTAAGGATGTGCAACAACTAGAACTCCCATCCACTGCTCATGAAAATGTAAAATGAAGTGCTACTTGGAAAACAGTTTGGCACTGATTTACCCTGCAACCCAGAAAATCTCACTCCTAGAAATTCATACGAGAAATAAAAACCTATGTCCACACAAAATTAGCACACACATGTTCATAGCAACAACTTTATTCATATTGCCCCAAACTGGAAGCAACTCAAATGTCCATCAATTGGTGAATGAGTAAATATATTTTGGTATATCCATATTCCTGCTTAGCAATAAACAGGACTGGAAGGTTAACACGCACAACAACGTGGTTGAATCTGAAAACATGCTGAGTGAAAGAAAATGAACACTGAGTACACACTGTAAGATTCTATTTACATAAAATTCAAGAATCGGAAAATCATAGTCACTGGAAGCAAATAATTGCTTTGCTTTTTTACAAAGGTGGAGGTTGATCTCCAAGGGGCCCAAGGAAACTGAGTAACAGAAATTTTCTATATATCAATTGCTGTAGTGATTACACAACTGCATACATTTGTCAAAATTCCTCTAACTGTGCTATACTCTTAACATGAGTACCTTTAACTGTATGGAAATTATACCCCAATAGATTTGATTTGAAAAAAAAAATCTATATTACATATGACATAAATATGTGTTAACATATATTACATATGTTTTATCCAATGAAATAAAATATGTTCTTGTGTGGTTAAATTGCCACTTAGCCAACATCCAGGATGCCAAATAGCCATATCCTTTTCTTGTTCCTTTCTTTAACCTTTTCTAGCAGCATCATTTTGAATATGGCCATATCAACATTATTAATTATATCTGCAATAAACTGAAAACACAGAAGACATTCCCTATAAAAGTACGAACAAAAGTTTCTTCCATCTGTTCTCTAGGTTGTTTTTATTCTTATGTCAAGTTCTTTACACCAATTGATCAATTGACACATATCATACAATTCTGTAAAATGGAGGTTAACTTTTATTTATGCTTTATCTCCAATAAAGGTCACCAGGTGCTCAATCGATGCAACTCTTGGATGGTGTTTCAAAACATGATGATTACATTTCTAATAAAGTCAGCGAGAATTGCATCAATGTTTCAAACAACAGAATGCCTTGTAGCATTTTTCTTTTTTTATTAATTGATCAATTTGTCTGGATTGGAAACATTACCACAAACATAACTGACTTGGGGAATATAATAAAAATGTTGCCCTAAAGGTAAAAAGTAAGGTACAAGGGTAAACCATCTCGAAAAAAAAAGTCTCACATATTTCTCCAGCCTAAAGAAACAGTTTTGCATCCTTTTGTTGCCCAGGACGGTTCACAGGCAGTGTGACATAGCAAATTCTCATCATACAGTCCTTCTTTTTCACCTGAGACTGTGAGATTGATCAAATGGCTATCTGAAATCTAAAGATGTACTACAGTCCAAGGTATTTATTCTTTTTAATCTTTATTCTCTTTATCAAGTAAAATTACTTGCATTTTTCTTTTTATAAATTTCTATTCTTTTGCAACATTTTCAAAGATAAACATTGTTAGCATTAGATATTTACAATTTTTCTCTCATCTTTATCAAATGATCAAACAAAACGACACTTATTTTATTCAACAAGCCAAGGCATAAAGTTTTTCCTAAATGGTTGTTGTTGTGGGGTGCTGGTAGCGTCATAGAGAGCGGTACAGTGAACGTTTGTTCAAATAGTTTATCTCCAATCTTTTAAGAATATTGATTATTGAACAATTTGCACAGTTCTATAAACATAAAACTGGTTCACGTAGATAAGTGAAATTAGTATTCCATTTTCAACCAGTTACTTTGAAATTGTTGCAAGAGAGCAATTTTTCTTCTAGTTGATTATACATTTTAACATCATGCATGGATTTATACTTTGAGTTTATAGCCCACATAAACTTCCAACTTGGTACACAAAATCAATTACATTCATTAAACAGCCAACTACTTAGAAAGGCTCAAAGACAGTGGTATACCCTTGGAGTTGCTCCAACTCAGTCTTTCAGACTTCAGGCTGCCCAGTCCTTCTCCATAAGCCACCCCTCCTTCAAAACTATAGGAACCATTTAGATCCATGACTTTCCCTAGACACACAATCAAAACGCCAACCCCTAGCCTTTTATAAGAGGCCAGGTCTAAGCAGAGAGAGGATGGGTGCTATCCTTCTCCTCTGGCTCCTTTGGCTCATGAGCCCTCAGAGTATGGAGTTATAACATGACGCTTTCTGTGTCCCCAGCAGTTTTAGACATGGTTTTATTATGCTAAAGCTGTATGACTAACTAGTGATTAGTTCTAAACGATTTCAAAACTAAATGTCCAGGTCGATACAGATATAAATAGAGATGATAGTCAACATATTTAACCTCTACTATGGATAAGCAATAACCAATAAGGACAGTGATGTAGGGCTGGTTTGGGGTTCTCGATAATTTAGCTGCCTAGAGGGTGCAAAGGTTATAGCTAGTCCCAGGTGAGAGGACAGTGCACAGAGCAGCAGGGGGCAGTCAAGGCTCAGGGAAGAAGCTCTTCGCCAACCAGTACAAAGTGTAGGAATGTTGTTACAACTTGACAACTGGAACAGCCTCACTTCTGTGTGCCAACTGAATATCAGCTCTAAGAATACTGACATTTTTCTCACTATTTCCTAATTTGCTCAAGGTTTTCATTAGAAATTGCAATAAGGTTTTAGCAGATGAGTTTTGTGTATTTATTCAGAATGGCTTTTTTTCTTTTTAATCTATTCTGAAATCTAATCACACTGCTTTCTAAAGATTAAAGCAACCTGGCATTCCTAGGATAAACACTACTTGTGTAAGTACTAGCGTTTTTAACGATTGTTGGATTCCATTTGCTAAAATTGTGTTAAATATGTTTCTGTTTATATTCATAAGGGATATTGGCCTGAGGTCTTCTTTTCTTTCAATGTCTTTGGTTTTAGAATCTGGGTACTGTTGGCCTTGTAACATAAATTGAGAAGTAATCCCATCTCTTCCAATTTTCTCTTTAGTTATATAGAATTGGCATTATTTTTTTCCAAATGTTTGGTGAAGCAATTCACTGGTGAAGCAACTTGGACCTAGAGTTTTCTTTGTGGGAAGGTTTTAAACTACAGATTCAATTTAATACACACAGGACTATTGTGGCTATTTCTTATCGAGTGAAATCTGGTAGTTTTGTCTTTTGAGGAATTTATCCATTTCATCTTAGTTATCAAATCTGTTAGCATAATCTCTTTATAATTACATTATCTTTTTAATAACTGTAGAATCTATTATGTTAATTCTCTTATTCCCAACATGCTATTTTTGTCTTCTTTTCTGATCATCCAGAATAGATGTTTATAAATAATATATATTTCTCATAGAACAGATTTATTTTCATTATTTTTTTATAATTTTTTGCCTGTTTCTATTTTTTTGATTTCCGCACTGTTTTTAATTTCCTGTATTCTTCATACTTTTGGTTTTATTTGCTCCTTTTTCTGGTTTTTAAGATGGAAGCTAAGGTCATTGATTTGAAAGCTTATTTTCTGAGTGACATCAGAAACATGGCAGAGTGAGAGATGTCCCCAGATCTCTCCCCTAGAAACAACGAGTTGATATTCCAAAACTCAACAAAAAACACCCAACCTGCATATCAGCACGTCTGAGCGTGGGACCTGCGAATAAAGGCTACCACAGGACAGAACCACGAAAGTGGGGAGGTACACTGGGAGAAACAAAGAAGCTGCCTCTCACAGCCGGAGCTCCCTGAAGGAGGCAGGGGAGTGGAGACAGTACAGTGGATTCCCTGAATAGCCCTGCCTGGAAGAGCATTGAGTTCCATGCAGCAGCAGTACCCAGGGATAAGGGTAGAAAGCAGAGAAGTGAGGATGGCAGAGAAGTGGGTACGGTAAAGACGCGACAGTTGATTATTACCAGCCACAGTTGCAAAACGCGAGGCCGAGACGCAACCCACATCCATCAACCCAGAGAGCCCCTCCACACATATCCTCCAAGACCAAACACCACGGAGCCACAGGGGAATCTGAACAAATGCTACCAAACTATCCCTAACACTAACGAGGACTGAGTCTGAGTGTAGCGAGCATGATCAAATAATTGTAATAATAATAAAAAAAAAAGGCATTGTAAGACTTTATATAAAGCAGAGATCCAACAGGCTCAGACTCCACCTACTGGAAACAAAATGAAAAATGCCTTCTCTGCAACAGGATAAAGAGAGACCTTTATATAATAAACCTTTCTGGAAAAAAAAGGCAGAATACACTTCCATTAATGCCTAGGCAGAGAAATAGTACATTAAAAAATATGAACAACCGAGGTGACAGGCAGCTGAGAAAGAAAGAGAAAAATCTCTAGAAAATAAGCTTAAAGACTTAGAAATATGCTACATAAATGACACAGCATTCAGGATGGTATTTCTGAAAAAACTCAATGAGATCCGAAACGAGTCATATCAACAATTCCAGGAACTGAAAAAAAAACTAGATCAGCAGAATGAGTTTTTTAGCAAGGAGATTGAAAACCTCAAACAACAACAACAACAACAAAAAACAGGAGAAAACTTCTAGAGATGAAGAACACACTGAAAGAGATGAAAAAGGAAATAGCAAGCTTGGGAAATAAGAGTCAACAAAATGAAAGAAAGGATCAGTGAGATCGAAGACAGAAATCTAGAAATAAATCAGAAGGAAGACCAGAGAAACTAAAGAATGAAGAATAATGAAAGAGAAATACAAGAACTAGCTGATATCATCAGGAGCGGAAATATAAGATTAATGGGCATTATCAAAGGTGCAGAAAAGGAGCAGGGATTAGAAATCATTTTCAGACAAATAGTTGAGAATTTTCAAATCTAGGGAACGAGCTGGAGTTTGGAATACAAGAAGTCAACAGAACACCCAATTATCTCAACCCAAAAAGGTCTTCTCCAAGACACATTATATTAAATTTATCAAAAAATCAATGACAAAGAAAAAATTCTCAGGGCAGCCAGGGAAGACGGTAACCTATAAAGGAAAACCCATTTGATTATCGTCGGACTTCTTAGCACAAACCTTACAATCCAGAAAGGAGTAAAATCAGATATTCGAACTATTAAATGAAAGGAACTACCAGCCAAGAATAATGCATCCAGCAAAGTTCTCCTTTAGGTAGGAAGGAGAAATAAAAACGTTTCCAGACATATAAAAATTGAGGGAATTCTCCATGACGAGGCCTGCATTACAAAAATACTGAAAGGGGTAAACACACCAAAAATAAAATGATGAAAAGAAATACATAACTATGAGTAAGGTGACTAGGAGGGAGATAGAAGCAGAAGAGTGCAAGCCTTACTAAGAACAGGGCATTGAAAGCTTAAACAGTAAGAAGAGATTTGCTATGCAAGATAGTAATGAACGTGTAGCATACATAGGGACAAACTGAGACAACAATAACAGAAAAGGAGAAGATTCAAACATCCAAATTCGCAAAGGGGAATGGAGATAAGGCACATGCAGAAGAAAATGGACTATAACATATTTATATATATATAACTATCCTCTACATACTCCTAATGGTAACCACACGCCAAAGATTCAGAACTGCAGTATATAACATAAAACAAGGACCAAAGCAAAAATCTAGAAAATCCAACCAAAATTTTAAAAAAAGGACACGGAGGACAAGGAAGCAACGGAAACACCAAGCAACTAGAAAGCAAAAGATAAAATGGCTATAAGAAAGCCTCATATTTAAATAATCACCCTAAATGTAAATGGACTGAACTCACCAATAACAAGGTACAGAGTTGCAGATTGGATCAAAAAATAAAACACAACAAAATGCTGCCACCAGGAGACACATCTCAGTTACAAAGACAAATGGAGACTCAAAGTGAAAGGGTGGAAAATGATATTTCAGTCAAACGGCATTCAGAGAAAAGCAGAAGTAGCGGTACTAATATCGGATGAAACAGACTTTGAAATAAAAAAGGTAAAGAAAGATACTTCATAATGGTAAAGGGAATCGTACACCAAGAAGACATAACACTTATTAATATCTATGCTCCCAAACAGGGAACCCCGAAATGAATAAAGCAGTTACTAACAGAACTAAAGGAAGAAACAGACCAAAACACTATCATTGTAGGAAACATAAATACCCCACTGCTGGACATGGACAGATAATCCAAACAGAAAACCAATAAGGAAATAACATTCCTAAATGACACTTTAGTCCAACTGGACTTAATTGACATTTACAGAGCCTTCCATCCCAAAACAGCTGCTTATACATTCTTCTCTAGTGCACATGGAACATGCTCAAAGATTGACCACATGCTGAGACATAGAGATAGCCTCAACAAATATAAGAAAATTTAAATCATACCAACTTTATTCTCTGATCATAATGCTTTAAAGCTGGAGATTAACTGTAAAAAGAAAATGGGAAAAACCACAAATATATGGAGATTAAACAACATGCTACTGAAGAATAACAAGGTCAGAGAAGAAATAAAAAGAGATCAAGAGATACATAGAAACGAATGATGATGATAGTACAACATATCAAAACCTTTGGGAAATGGCAAAAGCAGTCAAAAAAAGGAAAGTTCACATAATTACAGGCCTACCTAAAAAACAAGAATGAGGCCAAATAAACAACCTAATGCTTCATCTTAAAAAAACTAGAAAAGGAAGAATAAATGAAGCTTAAAGTCAGCAGAAGGAACGAAATAATCAAAATCAGAGTAGAATTGAAAGAAATTGAAAACAAAAAACAATAGAAAAAATAAATGCAACAAAGAGGTGGTTCTTTGAGAAGGTTAATAAAATTGACAAACCCCTGGCTAGACTCCCTAAAGAAAAAAGAGAAAGGACACAAAGAAACAAAATCAGGGTGAAAGAGAAGAAATTACAACAGATACTGCAGAAATAAAAAGAATCATATGACAACACTATGAAAACGCATATAATACCAAATTTAATAATGTAGAAGAAATGCACAAATACTTAGAAAGATGCACCATTTTAGACTGAATCAAGAAGAACTGGAAAATCTAAATATGCCTATCAGCAGTATGGAAATTGAAACAATATTCAAAAACCTACCAAAAAGTAAAAGCCCAAGACCAGATGGCTTCACCAAACATTCAAAGAGGATTTAATACCTATGCTCCTCAAACTCTTCCAAAAAAGCAAAGAGGAGGCAATACTTTCTAACTCATTTTATGAAGCCAATATTACCCTGATACCAAAACCTGGTAAAGATAACACAAGAAAAGAAAACTACAGACCGATATCTCTCATGAACACAGATGCAAGAATCCTAAATAAGATACTAGGGAACCAAACACAGCAACATATTAAAAAGATTACACACCATGATCATGTGGACTTCATCCAAGGGCACAGGGATGATTCAATATATGCAAATCAATTAAGGTGCTATACCACATTAACAAATTAAAAAAGAATCATATGATCATATCGATAGATGCAGAAAAAGCCTTTGACAAGATACAGCATCCATTTATGATCAAAACACTTAACAAAATTAGTATATTAAGTACCTTAACATAACAAAAGCCATATAAGACAAAACCTCAGCCAACATTATACTTAATGGTGAAAAACTAAAAACAGTCCAAGATAAGGAACAAGGCAAGGATGTCCACTATAGCCACTCTTATTCAATATAACACTGGAGGCCCTAGCGAGTGCAATCAGGCAAGAGATAGATATAAAAGGCATTCAAATAGGAAATGAAGAAGTCAAACTGTCACTAAAGACTCCACAAGAACACTACCAGAAACAATAAGCAAATACAGTAAAGTTTCTGGACACAAAATCAATCTTAAAAAATCCATAGCATTCCTATTCTCTAATAATGAAGTGTTAGAAAATGAAGTGGAAAAAATGATTCCTTTTGCAATTGCAACAAAAAGAATAAAATATCTAGGAATAAATTTAATGAAACATGTGAAAGACATATGATGAACACTGTAGTCCCTATTAAAGAAATCGAAGAAGATACAAAGAAATGGATAGATATTCCGTGTTCTTGGATTGGAAGAATCAACATAGTTAAAATGACCTCATTACATAAAGTGTTATACAGAGTCAACGCAATCTCCATCAAAATCCCATTGGCATTTTTTAAAGAAATAGAACAAAAAATCATCAGATTTGTATGGAAGCACAAAAGACCCAGAATTGCCAAAGTGATCCTGAGAAAAATGAACGAGGCTGGAGGCATCACTCTGCCTGACTTCAAATGTACTACAAAGCGGCAATAATCAAAACTGCATGATATTGGCAGAAAAACAGACACACGGACCAGGGGAACAGAATTGAGAGGCCAGAAGTAAACCCATTTTTTATATGGGCAAATAATTTTTGACAAAAAGGCCAAAACATGCAGTGGAGAAAGGAAAGTCTCTTCAATAAATGGTGCTGGGAAAACTGGAAAGCCATCTGCAAAAGAATGAAACCAGACTGTTGTCTATCACCACACACCAAAATTAAATCAAAATGGATTCAGGACCCGAATATAAGACCTGAAACATTAAAATGTATGGAAGATAATATGGGAACTAAACTCATGGATCTTGGACTTAGAGAAGATTTCATGAATTTGACCTCAAAGGCAAGGAAAGTAAAAGCAAAAATAAATGAATGAGACTATATCAAACTATAAAGCTTCTGCACAGCAAATGAAACCGTCAACAAGATAAAGAGACAATCATCCAAATGGGAAAATATATTTGCAAGCAATCCCTCCAATAAGGGCCTAATATCCTAAATATGCAAAGAATTCATACGACTCGATTACAACAACAACAACAAAAACAGTCCAATCAAAAAAATGGGCACAGGGCTTGAACAGGTACTTCTCCCAAGAAGATATACAAATGGCCAACACACATACCAAAAACTGCTCAACATCGCTAGCTATTAGGGACATGCAAATCAAAACCACAATGAGATACCATCTCACACCTGGTAGAATAGCTGTTATCAACAGGCCAAGTAATAACAAGTGTTAGAGAGGATGTAGAGAAAAAGGAACTCTCATACACTGGTGGTGGGACTGCAAATTGGTACAACCACTATGGAAAACAGTATGGAGGTTCTTCAAAAAACTAAGAATTGATCTACCATATGACCGAGCAATCCCTCTGCTGGGCATTTACCCCAAAGACTTCAAATCTTGCATCCGAAAAGATATTTGCACACCGATATTCATAGCAGCATTATTCACAGTGGTCAGGACATGGAAGCAACCAAAATGTCCTACGATAGATGACTGGATAAAGAAGTGGTGGTACATATCTACAATGGGATATTACTCAGCCATAAGAAGAGATGAAATATTGCCATTTGCAACAACATAGATGGACCTCGAGATTATCATGCTAAGCAAAATAAGCCAGACAGAAAAAGCTGAAAATCACATGATATCACTTACATGTGGGATATAAACCTAAAAGGAGCAAATGAACAGGACAAACAAACAGAGACACATGGACATGGACAATGGACTAGTGTTTACCAGAGGGGAGGTGGGAGGGGGGAAGGTAAATAGGGTAAAATATGTGGCGACAGAAAGAAATCTAACTATGGGCAGTGAACACACAATGTAATATATATATATGCCTTACTGTTAAAATGTACAGCTGAAACTTACTGGATTTTGTTAACCAATGTCATCATAATAAAAATGTTTTAAAAATAAAGATAAAAATAAGTTAAAAAATGAAATCTTATTTTCTAACATTATCTGTTAGTGCTATAAATATCCCTCTACGTACTCAATGAAGCAGCTCCCACTAATCCTGAAATGCTTTTTCATTTTCATTCAGGTCAAAATATATTTTGTTTGGCTCTATTCCAACCCATGAGTTGTTTATACCTGTTTTACTTGGTCTTCAAGTATGTGAGAAAATTCTAGCGATCTTTCTGTTAACAGCTTCTAATTTAATTCCATTATTGTTGTGCTAAAATATAACAAATCCTATTAAATTTCAGAGTACTATATCTTTCACAGCAACAGCCAGAACATACATGGCTACTGTTTTTCCAGGAAGGTTATAAGGTCCACATGGGCAGAATATATTCCCAGTACCTTGGATAAAGTCTGTTTTATACGTGTTTAATAAATGCTCATTATTATAAATATTCAAAGGTCCCGCACTTCAAATACCATCACATTGGAGAATAGGGCTTCAAAATGTAGATTTTGGGGGGCGACACATTCAGTCTATTGCACAGGAGATGAAAAAGGATATCACATATAACTCATCCCTACCTCACAACAATTTTCTATTTCAATATCAGATTTGGAAGTCCTTATGATGGGGCTGAAATTAAGATCCAAGAGTCTAGAACCTTCCAAAACCAAACTTTGTGTATTACATTGACTAATGGCAAGAATCTCAAAAGGATTGATGGGATGGATAATCTCTCCATATTTCATCAAGTTAGGCCTGACTTTTCAAATATTCTGTTGCATTGTGGGTGGGATTGCCATGTTTCTCTATACTTATCCAACACAACCCTATGTGACTGGAAATGGCCCAAAGTGGAAGCCCTGGTCATTTCATCTTGCTACCATCACTATCACTGACATCAAGGGGGAAGACTGATTTTAAAATTAATGGTAATTGAGGGCAATGTGAGATTGTTGCTGGGTGGAGAGGAACCAATAAATTGTTGTTATAAAAGCAAATAATCTAAAATAACATTGATGCCTTAAGAGAGGCTTAGAACAAGTGAAAAATGCCCTATTAACTTAGACTCAGATGCTTTTTGGGCAAAAGACTGCCAAAACTTCCTCTACTTTTAAAGAAATGAAGGAGCTATGCAATGGGCAGGCTAATATGCATATTTCTAGGATTGATCCATGTCCCCCCCGCCCCCCCAATCAATGAGCAGATCAGAGCCCAATGACTATGGAATGATACCAATGTGGTTGTCTTGTATGGTTCTCATTTCACAAAACATTATGTATATGGAATAGAACTAGGTCTAAAGATTTAGACTTAAATCTTCACAAATTCATTAGGATTCTTAATTATTCAACAGATATATACTATAAAGTGTAGACAACTATAGGTCAGGGAAGCCAAAAAGAAAAGAGGAAAAGTGTAAAATCATGAAAATATGAGACAATTTGTGCCCGTGTTCTAGGATGGTTTTAAATTATACAATCCTTCACTGATTATTACAACTCTTCAAAATCTGTATGTGTACTTTGATGATCTATTGAAAGGCAAATGACTGCTATCAAACCAAAGTAATGGGTTTTTTTTTTGTAAAAGGCTTTGACTAAAAATCATGAGGGTGACATATGCTGTGAAGGTTAAGTCCATTGGACCTGGAATAGGCCTGAGCTAACGTATCTGTATATCACTATTTGTTACTCAAGAAATGAAATACATTGACTAATAGTGTTGCTTTGTAACCATGGAACCAAGCTGTTTGGGGGCAGGTTTTAACAGCTTATCAGCAGTGTTTGATAACAACGCTGATAATTTGCACCAGTTCTCATGTGACCTTCAGAGACTTCTGATGGGGCTGGTTACATGGCAAGAATATGTCTGTGTATCCAGCACAGGATAAGAAATCTCAGCAGTGAATCAAGTTTTGGCTTCTGGGGTACTCTGTGCACATGTCTGTACAATAGAGGAAAATGGGAGCTCATGCCTGGCCCTCATCCAAACCCCTTGCTGTGAAGCAACCTTTGACAGTGATGCAATGTACCTTTTTTCCTTAAAAAATTGTAGATTTGTAATTATTACCCTTTGGGATACTTTGAGTCTTTAGCAATTTAACCTTATTTAACTGTCACTGTTAGTGCACCACATTATTTGGGATGTGGCAGTTCTATAGTTTCAGACCTTGAAGCACTTTCTTATGTGTAACCTTTTTCTTTCTAACGAATTATGTATCTATAAGACGTGCATAACCTAGTTCTTTTTATTTTTATGCTATTCATTCAGTGATCTCTTTCGTTCCTTCCCTTATTTTCTGTGCCAATTTTCTCAGTGTACTTGTTGCTTTCTATTTCTCTTGGATTTGCTGTGCTCTCTAGCCACCAATAATGTTATGTTTTCCTGAGCAGTCTAACAATAAAGTCTTATTCCTGTTTATCATGAGAGAGACATGATTACATTCTACCTATGCTGTTTTTTAAAAATAACTTTTTTTCAACTACAGTTGGCTTACAATATTATATTAGTTTCAAGTGTATAACATGGTGATTAGACACTTATATAACTTACTAAGTGATCACTCCAAAAATCTAGTATCCATCTGATACCGTATATAGTTATTACAATATTACTGACTATATTCCTTAGGCTTCACTTTAGATCCCCATGACTATTTTGTAACTAACAATTTGTACTTTTTAATCCTTTCCCCTTTTCAACCCCACCCCCAAACTCCCTCCCATCTGGCAACCATCAAAATGTTTTGTTCTTTAGATCCACATGTCAGTGAAACCATATGGCATGTCTCTCTGTCTCACTTACTCCACTCAGTGAAATACCTTCTAGGTACATCTATGTTGTTTCAGGTGGCAAGATTTCATTCTTTTTTAATAGCCGATTAATATTCCATTGTATATATGTACCACCTCTTCTTGATCCATTCAGCTATTGATAGACACCCAGGTTACCTCCATATCTTGGCTACTATAAATAATGCTTCAATGAACATATGGATTTACGTCCCTTCAAAGTAGTCTTTTGGGTGTGTTTGGATAAATACCCAGAAGTAGGATTACTAGGTCCTTCTTTGTCTCTTGTTATATAGCCTTTGTTTTAAAGTCTACTCTGTCTGGTATAAGTATTGCTACTCTAGCTTTTGTTTGTTTCCATTTTCCTGAAATATCTTTTTCCATCCTTTTACTTTCAGTATGTGTATGTCTTTCAATTTGAAGTGTCTTGTAAGCAGCATATGTAAGGGTCTTGTTTTCTTATTCAGCCACCCTATTTTTCGATTGGAGCATTTAATCCATTTACACTGAAAGTAATTGTTGATAGATAATGTAGTTATTGCTACTTTATTTATATTTTTAATATTTTTCTTCTTCTTAAAGAGGTCCCTCCAACATTTCCTATAATACTGGCTTGGTGGTGATGAACCCCTTTAGCTTTTTCTTGTCTGGTAAGCTCTTGATCTGTCATTTGATTTTAAATGATAGCTTGGCTGGGTAATCTTGGCTATAGGTCCTTGCTTTTCATCAATTTGAGTATTTTGTACCAATGCCTTCTGGCCTGCAGAGTTTCTGTTGAGAAATCAGCTGACAGTCTTATGAGAGTTCGCTTGTAGGGAACTAATTGCTTTCTCTGCTGCTTTGAAAATTCTGTCTTCATTTTTAGCCTTTGGTATTTTAATGATGATGTGATTGGTGTGGGTCTCTTTGGGTTCATCTTCTTTGGTACTCCCTGTGCTTTCTGGGCTTTTATAGCTATTTCTTTCACCAGGTTAGGAACGTTTTCCATCATTATTTCTTCAAATAGGTTTTCAAATCTTGCTCTCTCTCTTCTCCATCTGGTACCTCTATGATGCGGTATTTGGTACACTTGGTCTTGTCCCAGAGAGCCCTTAAAATACCATTTTGGATTCTCTTCTTGCTGCTGTTCTAATTTGGTGTTTTATGTTACCTTATCTTCTAAATCGCTGATTCTGTCCTCTGCCTCATCCAGTCTATTATTGATTCCTCCTAAGGAATTCTTCATTTCAGTTATTGTAGTCTTCATTTCTGACTGGTTTTTATGTTTTCGATCTCCATTTTTATATTCTATCTCTTTGTTAAAGTTCTCACAGAATTCATCTATTCTTTTCTCTAAGTTCAATAAGCATCATTAAAACCAGTGTTTTGAATTCTGCATGTTAGATTGTGTCACCATTTTTTTTTCTGGAGCTTTATTGCGTTCTTTCATTTGGGACGCTTGTCTTTCCATTTCAGCTGTTTCTCTGTGTTTCCTTCTATGTACTGGATAGGGCTGCTATTTCTCCTAGTCTTAGTAGAGTGGTCTTGTACAGTAAGTGTCGTGTGGGGCCCAGTGGCACAGTCTTCCCTGGTCACCGAGCCAGATGCTCCAGCTGTGTGCCTTCTATGGATTGTGTGTGTCTCTTATTGTATGTGAGCCTTGGTTGTTGTTTGCACATCACTGAGAGGGATTGATCCTTAGGCTGATTCATTGTGAGAACTGGCCGGTTCTCACATAGACATTCCTTTTAAGAGGGGGCCAGAGGGACAAATCCCACATAGAAGGATCTGTTTTACCAGGGCTCTAGTGCCTACCCGGTCCGCCCATTATGTGTGTTGTGTTCAGATGCAGCCCCAAGTGCTGCTCAGACTCGGTCCACAGCCAACCCTTGGGTGTGCCGGCCCTGTGGCCTCCTGCACGAGGCCTAGCTGCAGGACACATTCAGCTGTAGCCGATGCCCTACCCAGGGCCACCTGCCAAGAGTCACCAAGCAATTTGTAGGTGGCTACCACCCACACGAGGCTTAGGGGCACATCAAGTGGCCAAGCCATGAACCAGGCAGGCGCTGCTAATGCCAGACTTAGGTCTGTTCATCAAGAATTACAAGGTACACTGAGGCCAGATACTGTTTGGGTTTTGAGATCCTTTGAGAAGTTTTAGGAAAGTCTGAAGCATGAACCAAGGCAGGCCGTTTGTATGGAAAAGCTACTGAAAGTGGCTCAGTGGGACTGCAAGTTCAGTGAGGCAGGGTATCAGGATATCACCAGGGCGGATCGACCAGTGTTAGCCAAACTGATGGAAATTCAGTCATAATGGCTACCTGCAAGTGCATACCAGGTATGGGTAGGACTCACTGAAGAAATAGTTGCCTCCACCAGCACTTCTGCCTTGAGAAAGCTGTCCCTCTGGCCCCCTCACTGAAGCTAGATACCTCATTTCCTCTCCTTATGTCCCTGGAGCCTTTCGATCTGCTGCCCCAGACTTGGAGCTGATGCAGAGTCCATTAGCAAATAAGTTCTGCAAGCAAAGCCTCTTAAAAGGAATGTCTATGACTCCATTCACCTTCTATTTCATTCAGCTACAATCTTCACTGGTGTTCACAGTCAGAAAACATGAGGACTTCTCTTCTTGGCACTGGAACCCTAGGCTGGGAAGCCCAGTGTGGGGCCAGGACCTCTTGCTCCTCTCAGGGGACCTCCATAGCTGAGATATCCCTCCCAATTCTCAACTGCCACACACAAATGTGCGACCAGCCCGGTCTATATCTCCACCCTTACTACCAGTCTCAAGGTAGCCTTTTCTGTATGTTTCCAATTGAAAGACTTCTGTTCAGCTAGACTTCAGGCAACTCCCCATGATGACTGTTCTGCAGTTTAGTTGTAATTTTGGTGTGGTTGTGAGAAGAGGAAAGCATAGCATTTACCTACTCCACCATCTTGATCAGAAGCCCAGGTTATTATCCTCTATGATAAATGCATGCCTGTTTGGAAACACGTTGTTTATCAATAGAACTGCTTGCCACATTTCTTCCAATTAACTTTGTTCTCTCCCAGAGGTGTTATTTTATGAGTTCCTATTAGATTTTCATCCACACTTAAGTCTGATGATATGCATTGTATGTGTGTAATAACATATGCTCATGTATTCTTGCTTCACTAGGAATTCTTGCTGCTTTATAACCCTTCCATAGTTTCACTATTACACTAATATCTGGGAGTGACCATCAGCTCATAATCTTATATGTATCCATCTCATTATGTCAACTGCCAGTGGCCCATATGTCCCAAACTAATGATAACATACCCATTCTTTTGAAATCTTATTAGTACCATAAATTTATCAATGCTTTTAAAAAACTCTATGCAGGCATTTGGCTTTTGATACCCCATCTAGCTCTTAAGACTGATTTATTTCTCCTACCATCATAGATTTCTTAGTTATCATGGCTGGTCATTTTTGTATTGCTTCCATTTTCTGCATTAACATAATCAACTCTGGGCTGATTGGCTCATAAAATGCAAACAAATTTCTGTCAATCCTTTCCTTACTCAAGCTCTAAACTCCAAGATTAAGAGGTATTATGAATTGGATACCTCTCTCCTAATGAGATGTGAAGATAAATAAAATCCTAAAGTTAAATCCTGGGGAACAAAGAAAAGGGCAACGATTCATTCATATTCTAATAAACACTAAAAACCAAAAATTTGGACTCTGAACTGGATCGGCTTGAGGCTATTTTTAAATTCTGGGTGTTGTTATTTTCTATTTATATTTTTTCCAACATTAAAATCAGAAACATGTAAAAAATCTGATCTTATCTTATGTACAATTTGATAAACAATTTATAAAAGAAATCTTTACCAAGTAGCAAGCACGGTGCTTTACCTGCTTTTAAGTTGAGGGACACTACTCCAACCAAGTGATCAAGTTTAGCATTATCAGTGATCATTCACATTGACATCATATACTACTGATAGGATGAGAATAGCTTCATTCTGTGGTCTTCCTACAAAAACCCTGTAACACCAGTGCAATCATAAAAAAGATAATAGAAACCCATATTGAGAGATATTCTACAAAATACTTGACAAAGACTCCTCAAAACTGTCTGGGTAATCAAAACCATGGAAGGTATGAGAAATTGTCACGGACCAGTAGAAGCTAAGAAGCCATGACAATTCAATGTAATGTGGTATCCAGGATGAAATCCTGGAATACAAAAACACTAGAGAAAAACTAGTGAAATCAGAAAAATAATGTGTTTAGTTAATAATGTATCAAAGTTACTTATGGCAAATGCACCAGAGGTATAAAAGATGTTAAGAAGGGGAACTGTGTGAGGAGTATATAGGAATTACCATTGTAACTTTTCTTTATATCTACAACAATTCTAAACTGAAGTTAATTTTTTTTTTTTTAATTTTAAAGTATTCCAAGTTGGATAATTTTCTTTGGTTTTCTATAAGTCAAGTTTCCTGAAAAAATCAAGCATGTAGAAAAAGATGCTTTTTGACTTTCATTTCCCTTTTGGTACAGTGCAGTAAGCTCACATTGCATTAAGCTGTCAGAATGAGGAGTAAACATTCCCTTAGCTACTTGAATTCTCCTGCCAAGAGTGCTGATCCAGTCTCTGGTGCGCTAGTCCTAGTGGTACTATGATACAGCCTTCATCCAATGGTGGGTTCTTACTCCTGGCTCTTTTCTTTGGCAGTGATGCCACTAAGTTAAGTGATAATAAGCCACTGTCGAAGAAATACCTGTCCTCCAATTAATGCTAAAGATATACCATCATTTTCCCTCACGCCATATCGAAAGGAGATGGGGAACGGAAAACTTACTCGTGGGAATCGACTGACATATTGTCCACATACTCAATCTACCAGATCATACTTGCAGAAAGCAATTTGCCAGGATTGAGAGAAACTTTTAGTGGTCCAGGTTTAAAAATGAGAATCCCATTTATGTCCTTCTCTGTGCTGACCAAACCACATCCTGAAATGACAAGCGATTGACCAAATATTTTCTTGGCTAAGACTATACTATACTGTTTCCCCCAAAAGTGAGTACTTTTCAATACTATGTGGTACTGGACATGAAAGTAGCATTGATTTTATTCCAATTCTAAAACCTGCTATCCAAGCAAGGTAAAATTAACTGGTTTGCAATGCTGCAGTGTGAGCAAGCATCATGGAGTTAAGGAAAAGGTCCCGGATTGGATGCTCAGGTTACATGCATACAAGACCGCTAGGAAGACTCGCTTTTTAATTACTCGGTGAAAAACGAACCATTAGAATGGCATAAAATGAAAGCCAAAAGAACATGTAAGAACCAACACCTGGGGATCACTTCATAAATAATATATAAATGTCAAACCACTATGCTGTACACCTGAAATACAAAATAGTGAATAAAAATTGTAATTGAAAACTTTAAATTAAAAAATCAGCATCCACCTCCCTCCCACCCTTACCCACCCTCCACCTACACACACAGCCTTGAGAAATCTCATGGATCTACAAGATCCTAGAAACAGGGCTAGATCAACATTCTGACATAGCAGGCACGGAAAAATCTAACAGCATTAAGTTGAAGGACACCAACAGAGGAAGGATAGAGATTGTCACTCAAAAACAGAAAGTGAACAGATCCAGAGTTGTCCATTACATAGATTCATATAAATGTACCACATAGCTCAGAAACTGGCTCTCTGATGTCTACTGAGGTTTGATTTCTGGGAGGAGGTTTTCCCACATTCATTACATTCATAGGGTTTTTCTCCTGTGTGAATTCTTTGATGGACTATGAGATTCAACAATGAGTTCTCCATTACATAGGTGCATATAAATGTACCACATAGCTCAGAAACTGGCCACAAACATATACTGGTGATGTCATTCTTCCATCTTTAAAACTTCACATTCCTCAGTGAATTTGTGCACAGCAAGTGTTTTCTTATATATTTTCTATAAAACAATATTACATATAAAATGTAGTTTTGTTATATTAGTTCTAGGTAGATTTTATCTTCAATTCTGAAACTGATACATTTCCACAGAAAAAAATTATGACACAAACTCAGTATGTATTCAAAAATGTAAGTTACCAAAATACAAGATTTTAGTCTAATCTTACTTGATGTTTACTGAAGCCAACTTCACAGTAAAGGCTTTTGTTTTTCCCTGAGGTTTCTAAGATTTTAATGGTCTTCAGCTCAATCAGGACAATGACAGAAGTTTTATTCCTCATGTAAAGTCTTTGATGTACCGTATGTTGAATTCTGAAGGTCAAGCTACTGAAAACCTGAAGAATAATTAATTTTGCAAATCTACATGTGGAATTTGTTATTTTTTTTGTTGAGGCAATGACATTACAAAAGAACAAAAATTCCCAAGCATTTCTCCAAGTAGAGAACACCATTTAGTATGATGCTGACCTGACAATGTCAGAGTGTCTCGAGGATCTCAAGGGGACACAAGTAATACCTCTCTTTGCTGTCAGTTGTCTGAGTTGCGCATTCACTAAGAAGGAATTGTCAGTGGGTGGTGCTCAGGTGGTTTCCGTGAGGCCACATGTGCTGTCTGTGTGTTGTTTCTGGGTGAAGTCTATATGGGTGGTCTCTGTGGGATGTCTGTGAAATCTGTGTGGAGGTCTTATTATGAAGTCTCTGTAGGACAACAAGAGGTCTCTCTGGAAGGTGTCTGTGAGAGGTGTCTGTTAGGAGGTACCTTTGTGAAGTCTGTGTTGTGTGGCTCTGTGACATGTCTGTTGTGAGGCATCTCTGTGAGGCCTCAGTGTGAAGAGTTCTCTTTTGGGAGGTGTCTGGGGTTAGGTCTCTGTGTGACAGGTCTCTGTTAGGAGGTGTCTGTGTGTGTCATCTCTATGTGAGAGGTCCCTGTGTGGGTCCCTCTATAGCTGGCCTTACTGTGCCTTATGAAAGACAGCAACAACAGATGAGCAGTGGGACTTGCCCCTTCCTGCTGCTGCTTCCGTCAGCATCCCAGTCACTCTGGTACTTATGCTGACAGGAGCATGGGGTGCATGTCCAGCTCCCCCCCGACTCTCAGAATTCACCATTCGGTGCCTGAGACGACCCATGAGCACAGCCAGGCTCAAGGTCTCAGCTGTGTGACACCCTCTCCCAAGCACTCGAAGACCTGGGGCACTTCCTGCCCTGGGTCCCACCCTTCCACAGGTCCAGGCTGCACTGCTGTGCCCAGCCTGGTGGCTGCTCAGGATCCCAGAAGCAGGAACTAGCTCCAGGAAGATCCTGTGTCATGAGAATGCCTATGCTCCTGCACCCCTCAACCCTGGTCCTGGTCCCACATGTTGGGGTCCTGACAGGTGTGGGAGCAGGACCATTCCTGCTGTCATCAGATCAGGGTTGTTCTAGAACAGGACTCTCCACCACTGCAAGGACACCCGAGCTGGGCCCCCTGTGTGCCAAGTGTGGCACAAAGTGCAGAATCACTCTAGAAAGATTGTTCCTGGTCTCCCTTTTTTCTGTGTGGTTTGGGGCCAGAGAGGAGGCAAGCTACACTAGGAGCAGGCCACGCCGAGGACCAATCCTGGACTGCACCACCCATTCTGGACAGGTCACTTCTGCGCTCCCGTGTGATAAATCCTGTGTGGTGTCTTCGTCTCCTGCAGGGCTCTGGGATAAGCAAGGCTAGAATCACATAAGAATTATTACGTGATGGCAGGCCAGTCTCTCATCCTTTTAAGTCCCCAACTCTCCCCTGGAGCAGACCTTGGGCCATGTGTTTATGTAAAGGTCACCAGACTGGGAGTGACACTGAGTTCTCTAGTCCTGGCTTTTCCACCTGTTGTTAAGTCATCTTTTCTAGAATTCAGGAGGCAAGGATGTGCAAGCTTAGAAACTGTATTGTGGAGACAATTAACCATTCCTGACTTGCTTTAATTCTGCAGATTTGGCCCTAGAGGTGGCTTCTTTATATCTGGGATCTCAGAGCTGAAGAAGGTGGAGACAGAGGTTGGGGCCCTTTCCCCTTCCCTCCTCCCATACCTGTAGATGATGATGGGACATCAGGGCTTCTCGGTCGCTGCATATTTATGGACACTCTGTGTCACTTTGCCTCCTTTCTTGGATCCAACCTTTTCAATTCTTCACCCACATCCCACCCAAATTTCACGGTATCCGACTGTCAGATAGTTACCCACATACAGTCACACCCTGTTCCATTCATCCAGAATTCCTCCCCTGGGGTTAATAGAGGGAAAGGCAGGTCACCAGTGACCATGACCATTCATTCATTTGTGGCAGGAGTGAACACAGCCCTCATCATCATCCTCCCTGAGGCTCACACCTACGCACACGCAAAGCAGGAAGTGCCATCTGTCTGGTCTCTACATGTGGGAAAGGCAGAGGTGGGGGAGGGCGAGCTGTACATTTTATTCAGGCTAAGCTGAGAGGGGTTCACAAGGCCATCCCCATCGCAGCCTTCATTAGAGTGAGAAGGGACCTTAAGGAGCCTTTAGGGCCCAAGAGATCCAGGGGCAAGATTTCTCTTGCTTCTGAACTCCCCACTCCAAAACTTCCTGACAATTCTTGGAGCCTGAGTGGGAATGTCCAACCCTGTGAGGCCCCTGTAAACCTATTTCCTACAGCTGCACGATTTCAAAGCTGAGTGGAAGCAGGAGAAAGATGGGTTGAACCAGATCCTCGAGTGGAGTTTTTATGGGTTTTTTCGTCTTGTTTTAGAGTAGTTTTTGTTGTTTGAGTAATGAAAGTATTGTGAAAATATCAGGGGCAATGAAGGGACTTGGGGTAAGGAGTAAGCTCGCAATGCCACGATCAGCCTCCCTCCATGCCCCTTTCTTCTCGAGGCCAAAGCACACACCTAGCAAGCACAAGAAGTCACTACACCACCCTTTTATGAGAAAAAAACATATATTGGGGAAAAGTAAATATTTTGAATGTAGTAATGAGAAAACGCTTCTCTACATGGACTGATTTTTTTTTTCTTGGAGACATATTTGCCTGCTAGAAAAGGCTAGTGAAGCACGGACCAGGCAAGACCCTTCCTCGAAAAAAAAAATGCCGTGGGCAGTGTGGTTGGTGGCCTGGCGTGCACGGCATCCTTGGCCTATACTGGCAGGCACTGACTGGAGACAGTGTTTTCTTGGGGGCCAGGGATGGGTTGCGACTCACTTCCAGCTGCTCATCATCGAATCTGACACTTTTCAAGGACTTCTCAGGTCTGACTTGCTTTTCCCTGGTAGAACAATTTTGGTCTTTGGAGTCAGCCTGCTGACTGTGAGGGGTGTAATTCATCATTCTCGCTTGCTCTGTGGAGTAAGGAAGGCAGCAGACACACACACATACTGGGGCTGGGTGTTCCCGTTTGTGCTCCTTTAACTTCGTGGCATGAAGTCCATGGTGAATGGCCATTTTCTTCTCTAGAATCTGTCCCACAGCTGTCATGAGCTCCTGAGCCTCCACATTCTCGCTGTCCAGAATTGATCTGCTTTTGACTGACTGTTGGCTCTGGGCAGTGGCTGATTTGGGCTTGCACTTTTGCAAAGCATCTTGACCTTGGAATTTTTTATGGGGGAAAATCCTCATTTTTCTTTTGAAGAAGCTTTGTAAAACACTTTGTTTTTTCTCTGGCAGCAGCTGGAGGTATTTCTTCCCAACAGAGCCTACAGTTTTTCTGGCTTGGGCAGAGGAACTCATACTCCTGTCTTGACAGGTCCCCAATTTCTCGAGCTTTTCTGCATGCTCTCCTGGTTTGGGCCACCTGCAGTCCTGTCTCTGATGAGTAGGGACAAACATCTCGCTCTGATTCTTCCAAAAGCCTTGATATCTTTTGGTTCTGGGCTCCTGCTGCTCTGGACTGCTGCTTGAGGCTGCCTTGAGGCCACACAGCATCTGGAAAACTAGCTTGTCTCCATTGGGCACTCCCTGGGGATGGCACTGAGGCACCTGAGAGGCCAAGTTGTCAGTAGCAAGGGGCTTGTGTCTGGGACACTCGTGTGGCAGGTTCTCTGACTGTACCTTTACGTTGGACTTAAACTCACTAACCATCTCTGTGTTAAGGCGTGGCTCTCCTGGATCTTGGAGAACAGTCATTCTAGGGTATAGGGGACTTTTACTGGTCCCTGGAGCCTCTAAACTACCCAAATGTGCATTTTTGTTTTGGGACTTTGTCAGCACATTGGTTCCCAAGATGTCTCTAGACTCTGGTTGAAAAGCAGGGGACAATGTGGCCTTCCCTGCCTCCCTGGCTTCCTTGGCCCTCAAAGATTGGGGTCCTATGTTCATCTCTGGCACTGTTACCTGATGGCTGGGGTCTCGTGAGGCATGTAGACCACTCTTCCCTCCTGGCTCGTTCCTGGACATTGTTGAACCTGGACTGGGCTCTGTGCTGTCCTTCATGGCCCACTCCACAATCCCACTCTGCCAGGTGAGTGTGACGGCCTGAGGTGGCGACCTGCCCTCCTGTCTAGCCAGAGGGGCCTTTGTGGTCCCATGGTCATCACCAAGTGAGATCTGTCCCAGAGCCCTCTGGATTTCCTCACACACAGGTAAGGGGGCCAGGAGAGGCCTCTCCAGGGTGGGAACTGACTCCTCTCCTATCGCTTTCTCTCCTAGATGGGGCTGAGGAAGTTTTCCAAGGACTTCAGCAACCTGGACTATCGAGTGATCTCCAGGGACACAGGGAGCTGAGGGAGTAAAGGCAAACTGCAGAGTGGGTGAGGGTTGATCCTTTTTCAACTTAAAGTGATTAATGGACTTGATGAGCTTGAGGGGCAGGCCCCACATGTGCCTCACCCAAAACTTTGTCATATGTGCTTCCAGCATCTCTTGAGTGTTTGTGTCGAGGAAGGAAACCCTGTGGGAGGTGTTCACCCAGGGTTCCCAACCCTTTAAGATTCCCAAATTCCTGGTTTCCATGTGAGCGTTGGACTTGGGAGAAGCATGGTTGACAGCAAGCCAGGATCGACGCACACTCACGGGGATTAAACCCTCGCTGGTTTGCCCCCAATTCCTGCCTAAATGGCCTTTTGGGATGTTTTCTAGATTTTTGTCTAAGCTCCTCGGCAAACCACTTGTCAAGTCCTTTCTTAAAAGCATCCAGTCATTTTCTGACCCTTCAGAGTCTACTTCCTGAAATGCCACTATAGGCCTCTCGGAGGACCTGGAGAGGTTTTTAGGGACCTTGCTCATGTCTTGCTTTAGCTGGAACCCCACCTTCTGCGGATCCTTGCTGCTTTCACCTGTGAAGGAAGAGGGCCGTGAGGCCCCATGCTTGTCCTTTACCGGACATTTCCCTGGTAATTCGCTCTGAAGCTGCCTTAGTTCCAGAGATTCTTGTATCTTCCGAGGTAGCTCCCAGCGGTTTTGGATAAGCCATTTTTGGAGGTGTTGCTCCAATTGCTTCCGGAGCTCTGGACTGATTGGAAATTCTCAGGAAGGATGGAGCCCACCCAGCTGTCCTCGGGAAGGTTGGGAGTGAAGATATTAAAGACTTCCTGAGATCTTTCGATCACAGACGGCGGAGCCCACCCACTTTCTAGTTGCTTCGGCAACAAGGGCCATTCTGTATTTTGAATCTCAATTGAGGTGAGAGATTTTAGCTCATTCCGGGCTGTCGGGCAAGACACACCACAGGCTCTAATCTGGGATGGAGAAGAAGGTCCTAGGATTTGTACAGGAGATTGGAAATGGGCCTGGGCCTGAGCCAGAGGTGGGGCCTGTAATTGCAGCATCCTTGGAATCAAGGCTTGAGGTTGGAACTCCAGCTGGGGCAGGGGCTGGGAATGGGAAAGCAGTGGAGGTAGTTTAGCCTGCAGATGAATTGGGCAGGGATTTGAGATTCCATTGAATAAGAATGAGGGAGACTGTAGTGTGGAAGAATTCTCAGAGATCCTGGAAGTAGCCACCGGGGATTCGCTGTGCAGAGAGGAGAGACCCCAAAAAAGCTGGTTGTATTTTTGCTGTAGATGGTCCCCCAAGACCTTAGGATATGAGAGCTGCTGAGGACTAGGCAGTTGCTCTGGCTTATCTTTCGCGGTCCAGAAGGGTTGGGGGATTGTGGTGTCCTGCTCAGCACCTAGTGATGGCAACATTTTCCCCAAAGAATTCAGGTGGTAGTCTGGGCTCATTTGTTTTGGATATAATCTGTCTTTGCCTTTTTCCTTCGAAATCTTTATCTTGATTCTCTCTGTGACTTGTATCTCCAGGAGATTCTGGTCATCGGATTCGAGTAAGGAGGGGCTAACAGCCTCTACCATTCTGTCTGTGGAGTCTCTCCTGAGCAAGGCCTCTTGTGAGTGGTGGGACAGCTGCTCTTGTTGGGATTTGCACTGTGATGAGTTTGAGAGGCACAAGGCTTTGGCAGCTGCCTGCCACTGAGACGGGGTTAAAATGGAACAGCTTGAGTGGTCAAGGCCTGAGACGGCTGGGACTGCGACAGGAGAAGCCGACCAAGGTGTGTGTGGAGATGAGCTTTGTGGGATGGTCCTGAGTGGGAGTGCCATCAAGTCACACTGAGGAGGTGTCATAGTGGAGTCTGACAGTGGTGGTGCAGAGGAGGCTGTTGGAGGTGGAAAGTGGGCCTCTGAATCATGGAGGTATGAGGTAGAAGGGGAAAGTGCAAGTGGCCGTGGTGAAAGGTCGTCCAGGGGAAGGAAAGGCTCTGGTGGCTGAGAGCCACTCAAGGATGAGTGTGAATGAACAGGAACTGAATAGGTAGTAGGACTTTGTGACAGGGAGGAGGCCAGAGGTAGCAGGCGTTCAGTCGGAGGAGCTGGGGAAGCCAACGGGGACGTGACGGAGCAGCATCTTCCACAGGCTCTGCACAGGGCTGGCGGGCTCCCTCAGGAACTGCTTTGCACGCCTCACCAGTGGCTTCTTGACCTGAGCTCTGACAAAAGCTGCCTTTGTCAGGGAGCCTTCCCAGGTGGCTGCAGGACACGGAGGCACAAGCTGCAGCCAGGGGCACGTGGGGCCAGGAGATCCTGCAGGGTGGGCACCTGGTGCCTAGGGTCCTCCCCATCCCCGACATTTATTCCACAGTGCTCCTGCTGTCTGTCACCCCAGGGTGTAGCTATATCCTGATCCCATTGCTCTCCCTTCCATGTCAGTTCAAGGTGTCCAGCAGCCCAAAGGGTGGCGGACCCAAGAGAAGGGGAAGATTCTTTACCTTTGCAGAAGAGAAATCAGGCTCTGAGCCTCTTCCAGTTCTTGCAGGCAATCTCTGCTAGCTGGAAATCAGGAGACCGGGTCATGTGGTTAAGGCAGGGCCTTAGGGGTCTTACAGGAGGCTAGGGTAATGGCCCTTTAGGGGAGACACTTTGAAGGGAGATCTCTGGAGCCCAAGCATTCAGGTCAAAGACAACAATTCCTGACAGTGATCACAAGGCTCAAGAAGGGTAAAACTTTTTCTTTTACAAAGTGCTTCCACATCTATTACCCACTGCGGACCTCACAACTGCCCTATAGGGGAGCAAGAGGTCAGGGGGCACCTTACAGAGGAAACTGAGTGATGATAAACAACTTGTTCAAAGGTGGACCTGGCGGAGGGGTGGGGCTGGGGGGTCTCACCTTTCAGTCAGATACTATTGATCTACGACAGTCCAAATGCCCCTGCTGGGTGACACCCATTTCCAGGCTCTCAGATGCTTCATTCAGAACACAATTCTGGGAAGTATCTGGATTTTAATTTCCTTCCCAAGAGCCTTCCCGATGGCTCTGTTTCCTGTGAAACAGGCTCCACTGCTGGCATCGTTGGAGACCTGGACCTGGACCCTCAGGGACCAGAGAGGTGGGGGGCAAACCCCTTGGCACAGGGCTGAGGGGCAGAAACTCACCTTTCAAAACTCTACTTTTCTTCCTGATCTTTCTCCTCCTCTTTGGCTCCACCGAATGCTGAGAGACAAGAAAATGTGAGGAGCTAGACTCATTCTTACTCTCCTGTCTCTAGACAAGCTACAGAAGCTCAGTGTTCATGAACAAAGTGACTTTCTACATTTAATTAATGAGACTCTCTAATTTTTCCCCTTTTACCTTTTTTGTAAAGCAGATAAAATATTTTGCTTTTCTTCTTGGATGAATGGAAAAAAGAATCTTGATGAAACCCACCATGGATTTCTTGCTCAAGAAAAAGAAAAAAACACACATTCTCAGAACTACAGGCCCCTCTGAGCTCAGTCAGGTAGGACTCTGGTTTCCCAGGCCAGAGCCCCACTCCAGCCTCTAATCAGAGGCGCTCAGGGGCTCTGTACTGACCTCGGATCAGCCCCAACAGAGGAGAGGCTCGACTTAGACACCTGCCATGGGAAAGCGGTTGGTGAACTAGTGCTCAGGGGCCTGTCACTCTGTAGAGATCCAACTCTTACTTAGTATCCAGTCCTTGACCATTAGTCACTGCATCTGGGACTGTGCCCTGGAGCCCTCCACCACACCTGGACTCCTGATCCAAGATCTTCAGATCAAAATCCGTGTGCTCGCTCTAACCCCTGCTCGGCCTGGCTTGTTCCTAGAGCGTGATGTTCTATTCATTCCCAAGAATTCCCGTCTCACCATTTTCTCTAGGTGATTCAGAAAAGGTGAAATAATAAGAAAAAAGATCAGCTTTGCTGGGTCTGGGCCAAGGGTTCCTTACCTTCCTGATGTTTCTATGTTTCCTAGGTGGTGGTATAGATGGATTACTCTGGAAGCAGAAGAGTAACAGGAGGAAGAGCCCCAGTCCACACAGGAAGGCGAGGATGGTATCAATCAGGGAGTGAAGACGAGGCTTATCCATGTGTCAATAATGCTCTTCAAGAGAGAGGATTTTCCATGGTTTGAATATCACTGCTGACTTCTGGCAACTGAGCACTGGAAGTTTACTTGGGAGCAGAACCCCAGGCCCACCCACATCACAGAGCTGTGGCCTAGTCACAAAGGTTCCTGAGGGGGGGGGAGGGGAAAATAAGAAGAGGAGGCTGAACTACTGCCCTTCTCTCACCATCCAGCTACATGTACCTCTGCACCCTTCTGGGCCTTCTAGATCTCTCATTCCAGCTCTACCCTCAATCTGTCAGAGAGACCTTAGATGATTTTCTCTTAATTTCATGTGGGAACCAGATGTCACCTAGTTCCATTGCCCCTTAGAGATCTTCACTCGAGGCCCACCAATTCATAATCCTTGAAAATCTGAAGTTGATCCTGAAAATTTGGCTATTTCCTGGGGATTTTTACTCTATTTCCTCTGTCCTCAGCTCTAGCTTCCCTACATAATGTTTTTGGCTTGTGTAAACCCAGACACAGAACTTTTAAACTTAGTTTTGTGAATTTTAAGTAGTGTTTGTTTTGTCACATTTTCAATCAGAGGGACCTATATACAAAAAATTAAAAATGTATTCTTTGAATTCATAAATCTAAGTATAAGAGGATTATACATAGTTAAGCCTTTAAATGATAATTTTATAAATTTGGATCCTTTATAATTTTAGAGTTAGTAAAGCTTTCAACGGCACAAAGACTTTTGGGACATTAACACACACACACTCATCCTTTTACAAACCAATTCAGTATTTTCAAATCCAATAATCCATAATTTTCTACTTAAAATTTTTTTATTCGTTGACTTGACCCAACTTTACATTTGCCAAAATGAAGATAGTTCTTACTCTCCATGTAAGTTTTGAAATACATCTTAGTCCGTTAGGGTTGCTATAATAGAGTACCAGAGACTGGGTCGATTAGAAACAATAGAAATTTACTTCTCATAGTTCTGGAGGCTGAGAAGTCCAAGATCAGGTGCTAGCAAGTCACTTTCTGGTGAGGGCTCTCTTCCTGGTTGGTAGCCAGCACCTTCTCTCTGTGTCCTCACATGGTGGGAGGGGGCTAGAGATCTCTTTGGTGCCTCGTTTATAAGACACCAATCCCATTAATGAGGGTCTATAAGCACCACCCAAAGGCCCCAACTCCTGTCATTTTTAAGAGTTAGGATTTTAGCATAGAAATTTTGGGAGAAACACAAATATTTATACATATGCACATGTGCTACACCCAGAAGCCAGGAATGGGTTAAGGTGAGCTAAGGTACCAACTCTTAAGGTCTGTAGGGTGGAGGGTGAGACTAGGATTCAAAGCCTGGAGCTAATTCAGGTCTTGAGCAGTCTCTTCAGATATCCCTAGTGTGTTTCATTCATATTCTTCTTTTCTGAGTGTGCTCTGCCTTCCCCCGCCCTCCCCTCCAGACCCCTGCGACCCCAAGTCCAGCCTGAAGCATATAGAGATAGCTTTGAGTCCTATACAGAATTCTCTTATGGTTAATTCTGCATCCCCTCAGCAGCAGTCATAAGGATTCACTGAGGAGTTCACATGGGAAATTTGTCTTAACACTCCAGGTGCACTAAAAAGTAATGTGTGTCCCCTGCTTGCTGGTCATAATGTTTTTAATACATCTTTAGTGGGAACAAGAGCACTTGAGCTTATTTGAGGTATTGTTATGAATAAACACATTCACGAGCACATCTTCTGCATCTACTATCGCTTCTAAGGTCCTCAGTCTCTTCCTCCTTACCTTAAAGTAAGAATATATTACTTTTATCAAACTTTTATCAAAATTTGGGCTTTAGTCTTGTATTTATATTTGCCATGTATATTTTCTCCATTATTTTCCATATGTTTGGACAAAGCATGAAAGATTTTATTATAATAACAAAGGAGAGTGTAAATTACATAAGATTTGACTAAATAAACATCCACCTGTATTGGCTAAAATTTAAAAGCCATGATGGAGAATGTTGCAAGGGGTGGAAGTGGGGCACTAATCTCTACATCTTACTGAGTCAGTTAATGTTGCTGAAAATAGAAAAACAGTATATTATTTAAGCATAATATTAAATATAGTAATATATTATTAAGATAAAGCAAAATTTTTTTTAAATCCTTAACAGTTTAAAGAACAAATGGAAAATGTGCTTTTAGGAGAACAAAGTGGAAAAAATGAAATTTATTCTTTATCTTTTATAGGAAGTCAATGATTTTACTCAAAATTGATAAATTAAGTGATTATATAGTATTTATATATAATAAAAATTACCTCTACAGAGCAGGACCAGGGCCTGTGAAAAGGAAAAGCCTGGTTTTTTTGTTGTTTTAATTTTTTGCTCATCAAAATGTTTGAATAATTTTTTCATGCACATGTATTGCTTTTGTTTAAAAAATGTATTACTGGTAGATCTACTTGAAATAGTACAAAGTAGCACATCTCTGTAAAATTAGTTTTCTTTTAGCCGAAAGTATATGAAAAGTAATCGGCTCATCTAATATCTGATGGAACGTGAAGTTAGATATTATTAAATTATAATTCTTGGAAGGACATAAATATACCCATAAAACAGCCAGGACATGACACTTGACTCTATGTTCTGTTTATCTAAAAAGTAAAATCCTTATATTAAAAACAATAATGATAAGAGTAATGTCAGAAGCATGGCAGAGTAAGAGATGTTCCCACATCATTTCCCTTGAAATAACAATAAGGCGAACATCTAAAACTCAACAGGTAACAACCGGTCTTCACAGAAGCAGTGAGTGAGTGATCTGCACATAAGAGCTTCCAGAGGTCAGAACTGTGAGTTAGGGGGAAGATTATGAGGAACAAAAAAGCTGCCTCTCGTAATTGGAGCTCCCTGCTGGAGGAGGGTCAAGGGAAAAGTGGTGGCCAGTTCCTTGAACAGCCCTGTTGAAGGGATCTGTGAGCTGCATGCAACAGCGGAACCCAGGATCAGAGAAGAAAGCAGAGCAGGAACTAACTGCAGAGTGGCAACAGCTGGTTCTCAGCAGCCATGGTTGTGCAGAGTGAGGCTGAGACATAGAGATAGCACCAACCCTCAACCACCAACCCAGAGGGTGCCTTCCCCTCACATCTTCCAAGACTGAACACTGCAGAACCCCAGGGGAATTTGAGCAAATGCCACCAAAACTGTAGGTAACACTGACAGGGACTGAGACTGAGGGTAGTGATCGTAATTGAATATAAGAAAAAAAAAAGCCAATTTTAAGTCTCGAAGCAGGGATGTAAGAGACTTGGATGCCACCTACTGGAAATCAAAAGAAAAACACATTCTTAGCAATAAGCTAAAGAGAGACTTTTATATAATAAGTCTTTCTGTAAAAAAAAAAAAAAGAATACACTGTCATTAATGGCCAGGTGGAGAATAGTCCATCAAGACACTATGAACAACCAAGGTGACAAAGCATCTCAGAAAGAAAAAATCGCCAGAAAATAAGCTTAAAGACATAGGAATATATGACTTAAATGACAGAGAAATCAGGATTGTACTTCTGAAAAAACTCAATGAGATCCAAAATGATCTATATCAACAATTCTAGGAATTGAAAAAACAACTAGATTAGCAGAATGAGTTTTTTTTAGCAAGGAGATTGAAATACTAAAAAAGAACCAATTAGAACTTCTGGAGGTGAACAACATGCTACACGATATGAAGAATGAAATAGCAAGCTTGGGAAATAGAGTTGACCAAAAGGAGGAAAGGATCAGTGATATTAAAGACTGAAATCTAGACATATTTTAGAAGAAAGAAGAGAGAGACTGAATAATGAAAAATAATGGAAGAGAAATACAAGAACTAGCTGACACCATAAGAATAATGGGCATTCACAAAGGGAAGGAAAAGCAGCAGAGATTAGAAAGCATTTTCAGACAAATAGTTGCAGAGAATTTTCCAAATCTAAGGAATGAGTTGGAGCTTGGAATACAAGAAGTCAACAGAACACCTAATTATCTCAACCCAAAAGGCCTTCTCCAAGACACATTATATTAAATTTATCAAAAATCAATGACAAAGAAAGAATTCTCAGGGCAGCCAGGGAAAAAAAGACGGTAACCTATAAAGGAAAACCCATTAGATTATCATCAGACTTCTCAGCACAAAGCTTACAAGCAAGAAAGGAGTGGGATCAAATGTTCAAACTATTAAATGAAAGGAACTACCAGCCAAGAGTAATGTATCCAGCAAAGCTCTGCTTTAGATATGAAGGAGAAATAAAGTTCTTTCCAGACATAGAAAGATTGAGGAAATTCTCCATTACGAGGCCTGCATTGGAGGAAATACCAAAAGGGGTCAACTCACCTAAAACAAAATAAAAAAGAAAAAAACTATGAGTATGGCGACTAGAGGAAGAGGAGTGTAACCTTTATTAACACAGGGCATTGTAAGCTTAAACAGTAAGAAGAGATTTGCTATTGTAAGATAGTAATGAAAGTTCTGCATACATAGGGACAAACTGAGACAACAATAACAGAAAAGGGGAGGATTCAAAGATCCAAATTCACAAAGAGAAATGGAGATGAGGCACACACAGAAGAAAATGGACACACACACACACACACACACACACACACAACTATCCTCTACATATTCATAATGGTAATCACATGAGAAAGATCCAGAACTGAAGTGCACAACATAAAACAACAAGGACCAGAGAGAAAATCCACAAACCCAATGAAATTTAAAAAACAGACAGAAATGCAAAAACAAGGAAACAATGGAAACACCAAACTACCAGAAAGCAAAAGATAAAATGGCTACAGAAAAACCTCATATTTCAATAATCACCCTAAATGTAAATGGACTGAACTCATTAATAAAAAGGCACAGAGTTGCAGATTGGATCAAAAACCAAAACCCAACCACATGTTATCACCAGGAGACGCATCTCAGTTCCAAAGACAAATATAGATTCAGATGAACATGATACTCCAAGCAAATGGCATTCAGAGAAAAGTGGGAGTACTAATATCAGACAAAATAGAATTCAAAATAAAAAAGGTAAAGAAAGATACTAAGGGATACTTCATAATGATAAAGGATTTATGCACTAAGAAGACATAACACATATTAATATCTATGCTCCCAGTCAGAGAGCCTTGAAATATATAAAGCAATTACTACCAGAACGAAAGGGAGAAACAGACCAAAACACTATCATAGTAGGGGACATAAATACCCCACTGTCGGACATGGACCGATCATCCAACAGTAAATCAATAAGGAAATAACACCCTAAAATGACACTTTAGACCAACTGGACATAATGACATTTACAGAGCCTTCCATCCCAAAACAGCTGCTTATACATTCTTCTCTAGTGCACATGGAACATTCCCAAGGATTGACCACATACTGGGAACACAGATAGCCTCAACAAATATAAGAATATTGAAATCATACCAACCATATTTTCTAATCATAATGCTTTGAAGCTGGAGATCAACTGCAGAAAGAAAGTGGGAAGATTCACAAATACATGGAGATTAAACAACATGCTACTGAAGAATGACTAAGAAAGAGAAGAAATAAAATAGGGATCAAGAGATACATAGAAACGAATGATAGTACAATATATCAAAACATTTGGGAAACGGCAAAAGCAGTCATAAGAGGAAAGTTCATATCATTACAGGCCTACCTTGAAAAACAAGAATGAGGCCAAATAAACAACCTAAAGCTTCATCTTAAAAAACTAAAGAAAGAAGAACAGATGAAGCCTAAAATCAGCAGGAGGAAAGAAAGAATTGAAATCAGAGCAGAATTGAATGAAACTGAAAACAAAAAACAATAGAAAAATAAACGCAACAAAGAGCTGGTTTTTTTTTTTGAGAAGCTAATAAAATTGAGAAACACGTGGCTAGACTACTAGAGAAAAAAGAGAAAGGACACAAATAAGCAAAATCAGTGACAAAAAAAGGGAAATTATGACAGACAATGCAGAAATACAATTGATCATATATCAATACTATGAAAAAGTATATAATGACAAATTTAATAACCTAGAAGAAATGGACAAGTACGTAGAAAGGTACAAACTTCCTAGACTGAATCAAGAAAAACTAAACATACCTATCAGCAGTATGGAAATTGAAACAATATTCAAAAACCTACCAAAAAGGAAAAGTCCAGGACCAGATGGCTTCACCAGTGAATTCTATCAAACATTCAAAGAAGATGTAATACCTATTCTCCTCAAACTCTTCCAAAAAAGCAAAGAGGAGGCAATACTTCCTAACTCATTTTATGAGGCCAATATTACTCTGATACCAAAACCTGGTAAAGATAACACAAAAAAAGAAAACTATAGACCGATATCTCTCATGAACACAGATGCGAAAATCCTAAATAAGATACTAGCGAACTGAATACAGCAATATATTAGAAAGATTATTCACCACGATCAAGTGGGCTTCATCCCAGGGGCACAAGGATGGTTCACCATACGCAACTCGATTAATGTGATACACCACATAAACAAATTAAAAAGTAAGAATCATACGATCATATCAACAGATGCGGAAAAAGCTTTTGACAATATACAGCATCCAATTATGATCAAAACACTTAACAAAATCAGTATAGAAAGAAAGTACCTTAATATAATAAAGGCTATATATGACAAGCCCTCAGCCAACATTATATTTAATGGTGAAAAACTAAGATCAGGAACAAGGCAAGGCTGTCTACTATCACCACTGTTATTCAATATGACATTGAAGTTCCTAGCAAGTGCAATCAGACAAGAGAAGATATAAAAGGTATCCAAATAGGAAACGAAGAAGTCGAACTGTCTCTATTTGTGGATAACATGATTCTCTATATAGAAAACCCTAAAGACTCCACAAAAACACTACTAGAAACAATAAGCAAATACAGTAAAGTTTCTGGATATAAAATCAATTATAAAAAATCCATATCATTCCTATACTCTAATCATGAAGTGTCAGAAAAGGAATTGGAAAAAATAATTCCTTTTGCAATTGCAACAAAAAGAATAAAATACCTAGTAATGAATCTAATGAAACATGTGAAGAACCTACATAATGAAAACTACAAGACCCTATTTAAAAAATATCAAAGAAGATACAAAGAAATGGAAAGATATTCTGTGTTCTTGGGTTGGAAGAATCAACATAGTTAAAATGACCATATTACCTAAAGCATTATACAGATTTAATGCAAGTCCCATCAAAATCCCACTGGCATTTTTTTTTAAAGAAATAGAACAAAAATCATCAGAATTGTATAGAAGTTCAAAAGGCCCCAAATTGCCAAAGCCATCCTGAGAAAAAAGAACAAGGCTGGAATCATCACTCTGCCTGACTTCAAATTATACTACAAAGTGACAGTCATCAAAACGGCATGGTATTGACAGAAAAACAGACACAGAGACCAGGGGAACAGAATCGAGAGGCCAGAAGTAAACTCATTTTTTAAATGGGCAAAAAATTTTTGACAAAAAGGCCAAAACATGCAGTGGAGAAAGTTTCTTCAATAAATGGTGCTGGGAAAACTGGAAAGCCATCTGCAAAAGAATAAAACCAGACTGTTGTCTATCACCACACACCAAAATTAAATCAAAATGGATTCGGGACCTGAATATAAGACCTGAAACAATAAAATGCATAGAAGAAAACATAGGGAATAAATTCATGGACCTTGGACTTAAAGAGGATTTTATGAATTTGACCTCAAAGGCAAGGGAAGTAAAAGCAAAAATAAATGAATCGGACCACATCAACCTAAAAAGCTTCTTCTGCACGGCCAAAGAAATTGTCAACAAGGTAAAGAGACGAACATCCGAATGGTAAAATATATTTGCAAGCAATGCCTCCGATAAGAGCCTAATAACCAAAATACACAAAGAACTCATACAACTCATTAACAACAAAAAAGCAAACAATCCAATTAAAAAATAAACAGAGGACATGGAGAGACAATTCTCCCAAGAAGACATACAAATGGTGAACAAACATACGAAAGGATGCTCAACATTGCTAGCAATTAGGGAAATGCAAATCAAAACCACAATGAGATACCATCTCACACCTGGTAGAATAGCTGTTATCAACAGGACAAGTAATAACAAGTACTGGAGAGGATGAGGAGAAAAAGGAACCCTCATACGCTGCTGGTGGGACTGCAAATAGGTACAGCCACTATGGAAAACAGTATGGAGTTTCCTCAAAAAACTAAGAATTGATCTACCATGTGATCCAGCAATCTCTCTACTGGTGTTTACTGCAAAGACTTGAAAACCCATATCCAAAAAGATATATGCACACCGATGTTCATAGCAGTGGTCAGGACATGGAAGTTACCAAAGGGTCCTACAATAGATGACTGGATAAAGAAGCTGTGGTACATATATACAATGGAATATTACTCAGCCATAAGAGAGGAAATACTGCCATTTGTGCCAACATGGATGGAGCTTAATCATGCTAAGCGAAATAAGCCAGACAGAAAAAGTTGAAAACCACATGATATCACTTATATGTGGGATATAAACCTCAAAGCAACAAATGAACAGGACAAAGAGGGACTCATGGACATGGACTATAGATTAGTCGTTACCAGAGGGTAGTGGAGTAGTAGTGTGGGGGGATGTAGATGGAGTAAAAGTGGTCTAATATGCAGTGATAGAAAAAAATCTAACTTTAAAAAAACATGGGCGGTGAACGCACAATGCAATATGTACGTGTGTGTGTGTGTGTATCATACTATTGAATTATGCACTTGAAACTTTCTTGATTTTGTTAACTAATGTCATTGTCGTAAAAAAAAAAAAAAAAAGGTCAGCAAATGAAGCATCCTGTCACTCCCTACCTTATAAGTCAGACATGGCACCTCGGAGGTCCTGTTTCTGAATGGATGAAGAAAGACAGCTATGCAGGAAAATGTCCTGAGGTGTTCCTTGGGGAGGTGAAAACTTGACATAGCCTTGTGTCCAACCTGGTGAGTAGAGACTCCTTTGAGCCGGGGGCAGGCAGGAGCCATTAAACTAGGCTCCTGAGACATCCCATCTTTCACTCTCCCATCGTGGCTTTGTCCACATGAGAGCTTGGATATAACTTGAGAGCTCAGAAGACAGAACTCTAGTTAATGGCGGTGCTGGGGGTAGGGTGAAGGCAGCTAGAAAAAAGCCTCTAGTTAAGAGAGGCAGTTGGCCTCTCTTCCGTGGGCTCCTGAGGAAGTCACTACCCCTTTGGGGGCCTCTTTCTGGGAAATGGGGGGATAACAGTCTTGTGCTGCAGGCCTCACAGGATGTTTATGAGGTTCTAGGGTTCTGCCCTGCTCCACCTGGAGGTGTAAGGGTAAGAACAATGATGATGGTAATATTACACTGAGTCCTCAGAAGAACCTGTGAGCTAGGTGGAGTTCTCACACTTTCCAGATGAGAAAATGGGCTTAGAGAGGCCAGACCACAGGTCTAATGTCACACACTGAAACAATGTTGGTGCTGGGATTGTTCTAGAATCAAAACATGCTGGAGGACAGAATAGAATTGGTATCAGATGAATCAGGTCAGATATCTAGGGTTTGAGGCCAGTGGTCGTGGTGAGAAATGGAGTGAGAGGGGTATGGCCTTACTGACCTTGTCTGTGAACCTGGCAGGAGTAGTGGTTTGCCATCTCGTGAGGAATCTCCAGGGAACTCAGAAGAGGCTACGGAAAAAGGTGAATGAGCCTATGGGGAGAGTGGCTCCAGGTTTGAAGAGAGGAGGCTCTGCTCTCTCAACTGGAGGCCAGATTAAGAGAGAAGTGGGCTTTTGCCTTCAGTTCTACTTCTTCTTGCAACAAAGCCTGAAATATTCCATTAGAAGTGACGAGGAGGAGGGTAGAAATTGCTGGGCGTAGGATGGATTTGCGAGTGGGCAGGGGCCCTGGACCACAGACCCTGTAATTGCCAAAAGCAAACCCTAGTAGGTGATTAGGAGGAGTCTGGTATTCATAGAGTATGAAAAGAGAATTGAAGGGAGACTCTAAGAGTCCTAGGCTGCTCTACCTAGGAACTCTGTAGTGGGGCAGGAGGCTGAGCATGGGGAGTTTTCAAAAAAGGGTGTGTGGAGCCACTGGAGAGCAGGGCCACATCCAATTCCCACTCAATGGCACAAAGTGTCATTATCTTCCTTGGCACAATCCTCAGTGAACTGGAAATGCTGGACTGTGTGATGGAAGATTATCTGGAGGTAGGTGAGCCTAGGGGTTGGGTAGGGGTGACCAGGATTGAGGCTTGGGAATGGAAAGCCTCTTACTGAGCCCTGAGCTCTCAGCACATGGCAATCTCCTGTCAAAAGAGCCTCACTGCTTCCCCTGTGGGCTGGGTAGTCATGGCGACCTTAGTGGTGAATTAACAGTAGCTCTGTATAATATATGTGTCTAATTTACCCAGGCTGGTAAAGCAGCAGAACTTTCTGAATTCAAAGTTCCATGAGGTTTCGACTGAGTTGGACTCAATCTTCCCCTCATGTGGTGCTTATGGAGGGGAGAGGCCCCTGAAGTCAGGCCCCTTTTAGTCGGGAAGCTCATAAATGGTCTAGTAGCCTCCTTCCTGCCTGAGGCCTGAGCTTCCCCATCTGTCATCAGGGAGGGTACAGCTACTAGATCCCTGAGCCTTAGCCCTCATGAACCCTTTTCTCTGGAGCTTAGAACTTGGTCTAGCTCCAAGCCCTGTCTTTTGTGTGTGTCAGGCACGTTCCTGGGACCTGGCAGTAGTGAAACATGAGAAGAGGTGAGCATAGGGAAATAGTGATGGCTAGGGGGCTCTTTCTGATGCAGTTAGGCTGTCTTCCTTCTAGGAGATTAACCACCAGAAAAGGAATAAGGTGAATATCTGTGGCACTTCCTGCAGTGGGGGAAAGGGAGTGAAAATCAGAGAACCTTCCCACTTCCTGGGTAGAATACTCATTGACTCCATTCCAATACTTTACATTTATTGGTTGAGTCTGATAACAGAGAAGTGGCAGGCCCATACCGTTGGTGGGTAGAGGTAAAGGGATAGCTACAAGGATAAAGTCTTGGAAAAGGGTCTATTTATGCCCAACTCTGAGCACAGGTAGAGCTTGGATGGAATAGAAGGAGACGGTTCCCATGTGAGCAAAGACCCAGGACTGATTCGCTGTCTTACTCCTTACTCTGCACAAAGCCCCTATAACATTCTCCATCTAGGCCCTGTCTGCATCCTCTCTTTTCCTCTTGCTTCATGGGTAGGAAATAATAACAGAGATCATGCTGCTGCAGGTAGCTGCTGATAAGTACAACTGATGACCGAGGAGCAATTTCGGGGCTTGTTTCTGGGACATGGAGTGGCCCAAGGAGAATGAGAGGTGAGGAAGGGCAGCAGATAGGGGAGAACAGGGGTGGAGTTTCCTGCTGGCCAGTCCAGAGAACCTGTGTCCTTGGCTCCCTGGTAAGCCCCAGATTTGGGGGCATGGTGACTGCTGGGGCACCCAGACTCCATCTGCTGGGCAGACACTTGGAGGAACATCTGAAATATGGCTCCTGGTAGGCTTACAGGTGCCACTCTGTCCTGTAGCTACATGCTATGCTGTCATTTGGGGCCCATTTCTAGTTGGCCAGCAGAACACTCAAGGCCAACAAGAATCAGCTATTATTAAGCTCAGGGGCCAATGAGTGTCCAGGTTGGCAGTGCAACCTCTTCCTCTGCAGTAGGGACACAGCCGGACTCTCCTGCTTTGAGAAGGAGGATATTGGGAGACTTTTCTTGGTGTGTCCGGAATACCAGCACAAGAGAGGATGTTCCCACCCCATCTCTCTGATGCCTCTTCTCCACGGCCTATTTACCAATTGGGAGGGGCAATATTTATTTGTTGTAAATAGTCGATGATAGATTTGGATATTATTATATTAAAGTCCTGTTTCTCTTATAGCCTGGGAATTGTGGTTCAGCTCTTTCAGTTCCCATGCTAATTTCAATGATGTACAGACTCATTTCTCTTTGAATTAAGAAATCTTGTAGTGTCATCATCTTATTGTGTGTGGGAGAAAGGTAAAACACTAGATTCCCCTACCTAGTTATTGAAAGACATCCTCAAGTCCCCCTTCCCCAGAAGACAGGTTCATTTCAGTATCATGAACCCAGGCAAGGAGCAAAGACTGGGGCCTACTAATCCCCTCAGAACTCGTGGGATTTAGAGGTTGAAGGTTTTCTCACAGGCTTAGCAACTACCACTGAAAATGGATGTCTTTAAAAATAGCACTTGCAGACTTCCAGTCAAGATGGCAGGGTAGGTGAACTCTCTGCTTGCCTCTTCCCATAACCACATTGATAGAACGACCACCCTTGAGAACTATCTGAAGATTGACTGAACAGAACTCCTAGAACTAAAGATATAAAGAAGCCACATCAAGACTGGTAGGAGGGGTGGAGACATGAAACCAGCTGGTCCCACATCCACTTGTGGCAATTAAGAATTGGGATGGATATCTTGGCTACCCAGGTCTCCCCTGAGGATCAAGAGGTCCCAGTCCACACTGGACACCCAAACTTGGACCACTAGTGCTGAGAAGAGGAGTCCCCACAACATCTGGCTGTGAAAATTAGTAGATTCTATCCAGGTGAGATGGAGAACTGCTGAAGTCCCAGATTTTGCTCTTAAAGGGCTTGCTCATGGACTTACCTGCTGATGAACTCACTCACTCTGAGTTCCAGTGCTGGCGCAGCAGCTGAAAAAGTTCCAAGGATGTATGATGAGGAACTGAATTGTCTTACTAACACTGCTTGACCCACCCTGGTGATTCTCTGAGAACCAGCCCCTTCCAGCTCATGCACAGGACTGGCCCTCTTTCGGAGGCTGTTGCTCACAATCAGCCAGCCTTGGCCTATGCTTTGCACTTTAGTAAAATCTCTGAAAGGTCCACAAATTGCAAACAAGAAGCAGCTGCCCTTGATGTGTGCTGTACCTCTTGTTAAGCGGTCCCCGGCCCGGCACTAGTGGCAGCCAGTCTCAGTACATGGCATAGCCTTTCCCTCATGACTCCGAGTCCAATACAGACAGCTTCCGACTGCTGATCATGTTATAGCCCCTACCAGATAGCCTCGGGCTGGGCATAGTCAGCCGCTGGCCGAACCTGGCATTTATTGGAGGCCTTCTTACGGGGCTCTGGAACCAATACAACTGGTGGTCAGCTTCAGGCCACACTAGAGCACCACCCAATTGGTCCACAAATAACACACAAAAAGGATAGATTCAGCAAGAGTCAGAGCCCCACTATAACAAATCTCCCTATGGGGGTGTCAGCCCCCACAAAAACTTGTTGTAGTCAAAGCCAGTCAGCTTAAGGGTCAATCCCATCCACTGACCTGTCAACAGCAATCAAGGCTCAGCTATAACAAGGGAGCACACAAAAGACAAGTGACACCCTTGGAGCACCTGGCTTAGGTGACCAGGGAGACTGAGCCACTGGGCCCCAAAGACACCTACTATAGAAGGCCACCTGGCCAAGACTGAGAGATGTAGTAAACCTACCTAATGCAAATAAATGAACAGAGACAGGCCAACAAACTGAGAAAACAAAGAAACATGTCTTACATGAAAGAACAGGAGAAAACTCCAGAAAAAGAACTAAATAAAATGGAGGCAAGTAATTTACCAGATATAGAATTCAAAACACTGTCTATAAGGATACTCAATTAACTTAGAAGAAGAATAGGTGAACCTAGTGAGAACTTACACAAAGAGATAAGAACTGTAGAAAGGAACCAGTCGTAAGTGAAGAATACAATAACTAAAATGAAGAATACATTAGATGGAATAAAGAGCGATTAGATGAAGTGAAGGACTGAATGAGCAATTTGGAAGACAGGTAGCAAAAAATACCCAATCAGAACACCAAAAATTGAAAAAAAAAAAAAGGATAGTTTAAGGGACTTCTCAGACAACATCAAGTGTACAAACATTCACATCATAGGGGTACTAGAAGGAGAAGAGAGAGAGCAAGATATTGAAAATGTGTTTGAAGAAATAATGACTGAAAAATTCCTTACCCTGGCAAAGGAAATAGACATACAAGTCCAGGAAGTGCAGAGACTCCCAAACAAAATTGACTCCAAACAGCTCCCACTAAGACACATCATAATTAAAATGCCAAAATATTCAAAGTGATGAAAAGTAAAGATCTACAACCAAGATTACTATACGCAACAAGGATAACCTGTAGAATCAAAAGGAGAGATAAAAGTTTCCTAGACAAGTGAAAACAAGGAGTTCATCACCACCAAACCAATATTACAAGAAATGGTAAAGGGACTTCATTAGAAGAAGAAGAAGGAGAGGAGAAGGAGGAGAAGCGGGAAGGGGGAGGGGAAAAGGAAGGGGAAAGGGTGGGGGAAGGGAGGGGAGGAGAAGGAGAAGATCAAAAATACATAAAATTAAGATAACTACATACCTATTAAAAATTACTTTCAATGTAAATGGATTAAATGTTCCAATCAAGAGACAGGTGGACAAATGGATAATAAAAAATACCCATACACATGCTGCCTATAAGAGACCTACTTCAGAAGATCAAAAGACACACACAGACTGAAAGTAAAAGGATGGAAAAAGATATTTTATAAAAATGGAAATGAAAAAGAGCTGTGGTAGCAATACTTATATCAAACAATATAGACTTTAAAACAAAGGTTATAAGAAGAGACAAAAAGAACCTTACATAATGATAAGGAAATCAATCTAACAAGAGCACATAACTCTTGTAAACATTTATGCACCCAATGTAGGCGCACTTAAATATATAAAGCAAATATTAATGAAGATAAAGGGAGAGATTGACAGTAATACATTCACAGTAGAGGATTTTAATACCACATTGACACTGAAAGACAGATCTTTCTGACAGAAAATCAGCAAGGAAACAGCCTCCTTAAATAACACATTATACCACATGGATTTGAATGATAATTTTAGAACATTTCACCTGAAAGCAGAAAATACATTCTTTTCAAGTGCACATGAAACGTTTTTCAGGATAGACCACATGTTAGGCCACAAGACAAGTATCGATAAAGTTAAGGAGAGTTAAGTCATATCAAGCATCTTCTCTGATCATAGTGATATAAAACTAGAAATCAATTACAAGAAGAAAACTGAAAAACACACAAATACATGGAGGCTAAATAACATGCTACTAACATAAATGGATTAATAATTAGATTAAAGAATAAATCAAAAGATAACTTGAGAAAATGATAATGAAATCAAAATGACCTCAAAATCTGTGGGACACAGCCAAAGCAGTTCTAAGAGGGAAAAATATAACAATAGAGGCCTACCTCAAGTAACAAGAAAAATCTCAGATAACAATCTAATTTACCACCTCAAGTGACTAGAAAAAGAACAACAAACAAAGCCCAAAGTAAATGAAATGAAATAATAAAGATCAAAGGGGAAATAAGATAGATTCTAAAAACGCAATACAAAAGAACAATGAAACCAAGAATTGGTTCTCTGAAAAGATAAACATAATTGATAAACATTTAACCAGACTCATCAAGAAAAACAGAGAGAAAAACCAAATCGATAAAATCAGAAACGAAAGAGAAGTGACAACTGACTTCACAGACATACAAAGGATTACAAAAAAACACTAAGAATAATTATACACCAACAAATTGGACAATCTGGAAGAAATGGATATATTCTTAGAAACATACAATCTTTCAAGACGGAATCAAGAATTAGAAAATCTGAACAGAGGGATAACTACTAGCAAAATCGAACCAGTAAACAAAAAACCCAACAAACAAAAGTTCTAGACAAGAAGACTTCACAGTAAATTTTATCAAATATTCAAAGAAGAATTAACACTTATGCTTCTCAAACTATTCCAAAAACATCAAGGGGAAGGAAGAGTCCAAGCTCACTTCATGTGACCAGCATTACCCTGATTCCAAAACCAGACAGACATTACAAAAATAACCCCGAAATTATAGGACAATATCCCTGACGAACACAGATCTTCAAAATAGATAAATAAACATCTATAGATGTTCATAGATGAACATCATACATGAACAAAAACCCTCAACAAAATGTTAGCAAACAAAATCTAGTAATCCTTTAAAAAGATTATATATTAGGATCAAGGAGGATTTATCCTGGAATATAAAGTTGGTTCACTATTCACAAATCACTTAACATGATACACCACATAAACAAAATGAAGGAAAATATCGTATGATCATATCAATAGATTCAGAAAAAGCATTTGACAAAATCCAGCATCCATTTATGACAAAAACTCTCAGTCAAGTGAGAAGAGAAAAAACAAACATAATAAAGACTGTTTATGACAAACTGACAGCTAACATCTCACTCAATGAGGAAAAGATAAAAGAGTTTTCCTTAAGATCAGAAACTAGATAAGGATACCCACTTTCACTACTTTTAGTCAACATAGCATTGGAAGTCCTAGTCACAGCAATCAGACAAGAAAAAAAAGCCATATAAATTAAAATCAACAAAAGAAAACTCATTATTTGCAGATGGAGACAAATATATGGAGAACCCTAAAGAGTCCACTAAAAAAGTAATAGAACTGATAAAAGAATTCATTAAAGTAGCAGGATACAAATTAATATTCAGAAATCACTTGTATTTTATACACCAATAACAAAGCATCTGAAAGATAAATTTAGAAAGCAATTACATTTATAGTTGCATCAAAAATACCTAGGAATAAATTTAACCAAGGAAGTAAAAGACTTTGACTCGGAAAATTATAGGACATTGAAGAAATAAGTTGAAGAAGATACCAATAAATGGAAGAAAGTACTGTGTTCATGGTTAGGAAAAAGTTAACATCATTAAAATATCCATACTACCGAAAGCAGTATATGGATTCAATGGAATCCTTATCAAAATACCAATGCAGAGAGTTTGGAAAAACATGATGGAGTAAGAGACATCCCCAGATCTCTCCCCTTAAAACAACAATAAGCTGAACATCTAAAACTCAACAAAAACACCCAAAATGCACACCAGCACGTCTGAGCTTGAAATCTGCACATAAGAGCTACCACAGGTCAGAACCCTGGGTGTCGGGTGGTGGACTGGGAGAATTAAAGAAGTTGCCTCTTGCAGCTGCTGGAGCTACCTGTAGGAGGAGGGGAAGGGGGGACTGTGTGGCGAGTTCCCTGAACAGCCCTGCCTGGGAATGCTGTGAGCTCCACGCGACCAGTGGCAGGGCCCAGTCATCAGGACAGAAAGCAGAGAAGTGGGATGGCAGAGAAACAACAGTTGATTTTTACAAGCCGCGGTTGCAAAATTGAGAATGAGCTACAGACCCCAACCACCAACCCAGAGAGCCCCTCCCCGCAAACCCTCAAGACCGAATATCGTGGAGCCCCACGGGAATCTGAGCAAAAGCTACCAAAATTTTCGCTAACACTGACAGGGACTGAGACAGAGTAGTGAGTGTGATTAAACATCTATAAGAAAAAGGCATTATTAGGGTTTTATATAAAGCGGGGATCCAAGAGGCTTAGACGCCACCTGCTGGAAGCCAAAAAAAAACCGCCTTCTTTACAGCAGGCTAAAGAGAGACCTTTATATGATAAATCTTCTTTTTGTAAAAACAGCAGAACACACTTCCATTAATGCCCAAGTGGAGAAATAGTCCATTAAACACCGTGAACAACCAAGGTGACAAGGCAGCTCAGAAAGAAAGAGAAAAATCTCCAGGAAATAACCTTACAGACATAGAAATATGTGACTTAAATGACAGAGAATTCAGGGTAGTCCTTCTAAAAAAAACTCAGTGAGTTCTCAAACAAGTCATATCAACAATTTCAGGAGCTGAAAAAACAACTAGATGAGCAGAATGGGTTCTTTTTCAAGGAGACTGAAATCCTCGAAAAGAACAGAACAGATCTTCTGGAGATAAAAAACACACTGCAGGAGTTGAAAAATGAAATAACAAGGTTGGGGAATAGAGTTGACCAAATGGAGGAAAGGATCAGTGATATCGAAGATAGAAATAAATCAGAAGGAAGAAGGGAGAAACTGAAGAATGAAATATAAGGAAAGAGAAATACAAAAACTAGCTGCTACCATCTGGAGAAGAAATATAAGAATAAGGGAAGGTAGGGAGTGGGAGAGAGGAAAGAAGAGGTAGACAAGGAAAAGGGTGTCAAATATAGGGGAGTTGGGAGAGGTTGAAGTGGGAAAAAGGGATCAAATATATGGTAGCTGAAAGAAACTGGACTCTGGGTGGTGATCACACAATAGAATATATAGATGTCAAATTATAATGTATACCTGAAAATTATATAATTGTATTAACCAATGTTACCCCGATAAACTTAAAAAAAGAAAAGCAAATGCAAAAAATAAAAAAATAAAAAATAATATTGAATGTTAAAAAAAGAATAATGGGCATTATCGAAAGTGAGGCAAAGGAGTAGGGATTAGAAAGCTTTTTCAGACAAATAGTTGACTAGAATTTCCTAAAGCAAAGGAAGAAACTGGAGCTTGAAATTCAAGAAGTCAACAGACACCCAATTATCTCAACCCAAAAAAGGCCTTTGCCAAGACACATTGTATTAGAATTATCAAAAATCAATGACAAAGACAATTCTCAGGGCAGCCAGGGAGAAGAAAATGGTAACTTATAAAGGAAAACCCGTTAGATTATTGTTGGACTTCTCAGCACAAACCTTATAGGCCAGAAAGAAGTGGAATCAAATATTCAAAACACTAAGTGAAAGGAACTACCAGCCTAGAATAATGTATCCAGCTAAGTTCTCCATTAGATATGAGGGAGAAATAAAGACCTTTCAGGGCATACAAAAATTGAGGGAATTCTCCACTATGAGGTCTGCACTACAGGAAACACTGAAAGAGGTCAGCTCACCTAAAAAAAATGGCAAAAAAAAAAAAAAAAAACATAATTAGGAATAAAGTGACTATTATGCAAATAGAAGCAGAGGAGTGCAACCCTTAAGAACAGAGCATTATAAGCTTAAACAGTAAGTATTCAGATATACAGGAACAAAATGTGAAAACAATGACTGAAACGTGGAGGATTCAAAGATCCAGATTCGCGTGGAGGATTCAAAGATCCAGATTCGCAAATACTAGTCTATTTTTTTCTGCGTGTGCCTTATCTCTATTCCCCTTTGCGAATTTTATATATATATATATATATATATATATATATATATATACATACATATATATGTGTATATATATATATATATATATATACACACATACACAAACACATACATATATATAGATAGATAGATATAGGTATATAGATATAGATATAGATATAAGTATAGATATAGATGATATAGATATAGATATAGATATATAACTATCCTTTACATATTTGTAATGGTAACCACACACCAAAGATTCAGAACTGAAGTATATAACATAAATCAGAACTGAAGTATATAACATAAAACAAGAAGGACTAGAGGGAAAACCCACCAAAGCCAAGGACAAGGAAGCAATGGAAACACCGAGCTACCAGAAAGCAAAAGATAAAATGGCTATACGAAGATCTCATATTTCAATAATCACCTTAAATGTAAATGGAGTGAACTCACCGATAAAAAGGCACAGAGTTGCAGAATGGATCAAAAAAAACAACAACAACAACAACAAAAAAACCCCAACTATATACTACCTTCAAGAGACACATCTCAGCTCCAAAGAAAAATATAGACTCAAAGTGAAAGGGTGGAAAATGATATTTCAAGCAAATGGCATTCAGAGAAAAGTGGGAATAGCAGTACTAATATCAGAAGAAGCAGACTTCAAAATAAAAAAGGTAAAGAGAGATACTGAGGACACTTCATAACGGTAAAGGGAATCATGAACCAAAAAGGTACAACACTTATTAATAATGCCTATGCTCCCAATGGGGGAGCCCTGAAATATGTAAAGCAATTACTAACAGAACTAAAGGGAGAAACAGACCAAAACGCTATCATAGGGGAACTAAATACCCCACTATCAGATATATACAGATCATCCAAACAGAAAATCAATAAGGAAATAACATCCTTAAATGACACATTAGACCAACTGGACATAATCGACATTTCCAGAGCCTTCCATCTCAAAACAGCTGCTTATATATTCTTCTGTAGTGCACATGGAACATTCTCAAGGATCGACCACATATTGGGACACAGAGAGCCTCAACAAATATAAGAGGATTGAAATCATACCAACCACATTCTCTAATCATAATGCCTTGAAACTAGAGTGCAATTGCAAAACGAAAGCAGGAAAACCCACAAATACATGAAGATTAAACATCATTCTATTGAAGAATAACTAGTAAGAGAAGATATAAAAAGAGAAATCAAGAGATACATAGAAACAAATGATAATGATAGTACAACATATCAAAACTTTTGGGAAGTAGCAAAAGCAATCATAAGAGGAAAGTTCATATCATTACAGACTTATCTCCAAAAACAAAAATGAGGCCAAATAAACAACCTAATGCTTCTTCTTCAAAAACTAGAAAAGGAAGAATGAATGAAGCCTAAAGTCAGCAGAAGGAAAGAAATAATCGAAATCAGAGCAGAATGGAAAGAAATTGAAGACAAAAAACAATAGAAAAAATAAGTGCAACAAAGAGCTGGTTCTTTGAGAAGGTTAATCAAATTGACAACCCCCTGGCTAGACTCACTAAAGCAAAAAGAGAAAGGACACAAATAAGCAACATCAGTGCCAAAAAGGGAGATTATGACAGACAACGCAGAAATACAATGGATCATATATCAATACTATGAAGAAGTATAATTTAATAACCTAGAAGAAATGGACCAGTACTTAGAAAAATACAACCTTCCTAGACCGAATCAAGAAGAACTGGAAAACCTAAATATGCCTATCAACAGTTTGGAAATGGAAACAATATTCAAAAACCTACCCAAAAGTGAAAGTCCAGGACCAGATGGCTTCACCAGTGAATTCTACCAAACATTCAAAGCAGATGTAATACCTATTCTCTTCAAATTCTTCCAAAAAAGCAAAGAGAAGGCAATACTTCCCAACTCATTTTATGAGGTCAATATTAACCTGATACCAAAACCTGGTAAAGATAACACAAAAAAAGAAAACTATAGACTGATATCTCTCATGAACACAGATGCAAAAATCCTAAATAAGATACTAGCGAACCAAATACAGCAACATATTAAAAAGATTATGCACCACGATCAAGTTGACTTTATCCTACAGGCACAGGGATGGTTCAACATATGCAAATTGATTAATATGATACACCACATAAACAAATTAAAAAATAAGAATCATATGATCATATCAATAGATGCAGAAAAAGCCTTTAACAAGATACAGCATCCAATTATGATCAAAACACTTAACAAAATCAGTATAGAAAGAAAGTACCTTCACGTAATAAAGGCCATATATGACAAGCCCTCAGCCAACATTATAATTAATGGTGAAAAACTAAAAACATTCCCTCTAAGATAAGGCACAAGGCAAGGCTGTCCACTATCACCACTCTTATTCAATATAACATTAGAAGTCCTAGTGAGTGCAATCAGATGAGAGAAAGATATAAAAGGCATCCAAATAGGAAATGAAGAAGTCAAATTGTCACTATTTGCGGATGACATGATTCTCTCTATAGAAAACCCCAAAGACTCCAGAAATACACTACTAGAAAAAATAAACAAATACAGTAAAGTTTCTGGATAACAAAATCAATGTTAAGAAATCCATAGCATTCCTATTCTCTAATAATGAAGTGTCAGAAAAAGAAGTGGAAAAAATAATTCCCTTTTAATTGCAACAAAAAGAATAAAATACATAGGAATAAATCTAACGCAACGTGAAGGATCTATATAATGAAAACTATAAGACCCTATTAAAAGAAATCAAAGAAGATATAGAGAAATGGAAAGATATTTCGTGTTTTTGAATTGGAAAAATCAACATAGTGAACATAACCTTATTACATAAAGCATTATACGGATTTAATGCAATCTCCATCAGAATCCCTTTTGGCGGCAATAATCAAAACAGCATGGTATTGGCAGAAAAACACACACACAAACCAGTGGAACAGAATCGAGAGTCCAGAATTAAACTCATCTTTATATAGGCAAATAATTTTCAACAAAAAAAGCCAAAAACATACAGTGGAGAAAGGAAAGCCTCTTCAATAAATGGTGCTGGGAAAACTGGAAAGCCCCCTGCAAATGAATGAAACTAGACTGTTATCACCACACACCAAAATTAACTCAAAATGGATTAAGGACCTGAATTTGCGACCTGACACAATAAAATGCATAGAAGAAAACATAGGAACTAAACTCAAGGACCTTGGACTTAAAGAGGATTTTATGAATTTGACCTCAAAGGCAAGAGAAGTAAAAGCAAAAATAAATGAATGAGACTACATCAAACTATAAAGCTTCTGCACAGTAAATGAAACCGTCAACAAGATAAAGAGACAACCATCCCAATGGGAAAATATACTTGCAAGTAATGCCTCCAATAAAGATCTAATATCCAAAATATACAAAGCACTCATACGACTCAATAACAACAAAAAACAAAGAATCCATTCAAAAAATGGACAGAGGACCTGAACAGACACTTCTCCATAGAGGACATACAGAAGGCTAACGAATATATGAAAAGATGCTCAATATCTCTTCCTATTAGAGAAAAGCAGATCAAAACCACAATGAGATACCATCTCACACCTGTTAGAATGGCTATAATCAACAGGACAAGTAATAACAAATGTTGGAGAGGATGCGGAGATAAAGGAACTCTCTTACACTGCTGATGGGACTGCAAATTGGTGCAGCCACTATGGAAAACAGTATGGAGGTTCCTCAAAAAACTAAGAATTGATCTACCATGTGATCCAGCAATTCCTCTGCCGGGTATTTACCCCAAAGTCTTGAAACTCGCATCCGAGAAGATATTTGCACACCGATGTTCACAGCACCATTATTCATGGTGGCCAGGACATGGAAGCTACCAAAGTGTCCTACTATAGATGATTGGATAAAGAAGAGATGGTACATATATACGATGGACTATTACTCAGCCATTAGAAGAGATGAAATACTGCCATTTGCAACATGGATGGACCTCGAGGTTATCATGCTAAGCGAAATAAACCAGACAGAAAAAGTTGAAAATCACATGATATCACTTATATGTGGGATATAAACCTAAAAGCAACAAATGAACAGGACAAACAAACAAAGACTCATGGACGTAGACTATAGACTAGTGGTTATCAGAGGATATGTGTAATCCAAAAATCAAAATAAATGAACAAACAAAACAGAAACAAACTTGTAGATACAGAGAACAAACTGATAGTTGCCAGACGGGAGGGGAGTTGCAGGCGTGGGTGAAAAAGATGAAGATATTAAGAAATACTAATTGACAGTTACAAAATAGTCATGGAGATGTAAAGTAGAGCTTAGAAAATATCGTTAATAATACTGTAATAAACATGTATAGTACCTGGTAGGTTCTAGACTTTTGGGGGGAAATCACTTTAAGATATATAAATATCTAACTATGCTGTACACCTGAAACTAATATTTTATTGAATGTCAACTGTAATTGAACAACAAAACAGAACAAAACAAAATGAAAACAAAGGTGCTGGGGAAAGTGGATATCCACATTCAAAAGAATTAATTTGAACCCTTACCTCATACAGTGCACAAAAATTAATTCAAAATGTATAAAAGACCTAAATTGAAGAACTAAAACTATAAAAATCTCAGAAGAAAACAAGTGAAAATCTATGACTTTGGATTAAGCAATAATTTCTTAGTACGACACCAAAAGCACAGACAACAAGATAGTAAAGTTGGACTTTGTCAAAATCCAAAAATTTTATACTTCAAAGGAGAATATAAGGAGAGGGTAAAGACAATCTATGGAATGGGATAACATTTGCAAACCATATATCGGATACGGGATTAATATTCAGAATATATATAAAACTCCTACAATTCAACAACAAAATGTCCAAACACAATTCAAGACATGTAACTGATTTGAATAGACATTTGTCTAAAGAAAGTATACAAATAACCAGTAAGCATGAAAAGATACTCAATATCTTAGTCATCATGGAAATGTAATTTAAAACCAAGTGAGATACAGACACTAGACTGTCTAGAACTTAAAAAATGATAAATAACAAGTGTTGATGAAGATGTAGAGAAATTTGAACTCTCATAGAATGCTGGCAGGTGTATAAAATAATGGCAGCCACTATAGAAAACATTTTTTCCATTCCTCAAAAAGTTAAAGATAGAATTACAATATGATCTGGCATTCCATTCCAATATATTTGCCCAAAGGTTTTCAAAACATGAACTCAAACAGATATGCCAATGTTCATAGCAGCATTATTCACAATAGCCTAAAGTTGGAAACAACCCAAGTATCCATCAACAGATGAATGGATTTAAAAATGTGATATACAACGGAATATTATTTAGCTATAAGAGGAAATGATGTACTGATACACGCTATGACATGATGAACCTCGAAAACATTATGCTAAGTGAAATAGGATAGACACAAAAGGATAAATATTATATCATTCCTCTTACAAGAAATATGAAGAGTAGACAAATTCACAGGAAGAAATTAAATCAGAGATTACCAGGGCCTGGAGATGGCGGGGGGGGCGGGGGGCGGGGGAATCCAGATTTTCTGCTTGAGGTAGTAAAATCTTTTAGAACTAGATAGTGGTGATAGTTGTACAACACTGAATGGAATTAAAGTTACTTAAATGTACACTTAAAAATGGTTAAATGGGAGTTATTAAACATAAAAAGTTTTTCCAGGCCATTTTTTTCCTGCCCGTGTTTCCTAATCTCTGTCTTTTGTCAAGGTGAAAGGCAAAGAACAGTCAGAGTTTAGTGATCTGTCTGTCTGTGTATGTATTTATTTTAGTAATGGGAAGAGAGGGATGGAAACATTCTTTCTAAAATAAATGTGTAATGTGAAAATTCAGAGTTCATGTACTGACATGAAGCATAGTCTTACAGAAAAGATTTTCAGAGGGCAAAAAATGGTTAAATAGGAAATTTTATGTGATATATATTTTACCACAACTTTACAAATTAACATTGTAATATACCAAAAACCATTGAATTGTAAGCTTTAAATGAGTCAACGGTATTCGAATTCAATAAAGCTTTTAAAAAACCACAGTGAGAGCTTACTACACACCTATTAGAATGGCTAAAATTAAGAATGCCTATTACTAAGTGTTAACAAAGATGTTGAGGAAGTGAAACTCACACTACTGGTGAGCAAGCAGTTGGGAACTTTCTTTAAAAGTTCAGGCAAAGGGGGCCCCCGCAAGCCAGAAAGTGTGACAGAAATCCCTATTTGTTTGTATTTTTCTAATATTTTTCTTTCTTAATCTTGACCCGAAGTCATCCTTATGTTAAGGGTGGAAAATTTTCAAGTGAGCAAACTAGCTAAGTCAGCTACAGGGAAGGAATATCTTTAGATATCAGAAGTTGTCCTACTTGCTTGTGTGTGGTTTAGGAAGTGTATTGTATAAAATATGTAGATGGCCAATGTCTGCTTCTGTAATCCACTTACTTGTTAATTAAGGGTGTTTTTCCGGGCAAAGATATGCTAAAAGCCAACTTCCACTTCTGTAATCTGCTGGCTTGTTCAGGAGACCACCAGGATATGGTCTTGAGCTTTATCAGCTGCCTGCTCTGAAAGCTCGGGCTGATCTCCTCTAGCCCTGCGTGGTAGAGAGTCAGTCGCTGGCCGGCTAGTAAAGGCTCATAATTAATCTTAATTGGCTCCGTGGGTCTCAGAATCGTTCACGCCATAACATTTGGAGGCCCTCAGCGAGATTTTCCCCAGAGAGAGAAGGGGAGTTTTCTCTGAGACCCATGACCCCGGTCGCTCCGGGTGGGGCACGACCGCGTCCAGGGGGTGGCCGCTGACAGACGTTCCTCAGCCCCGGACATTGGGCGGCCCCAGATCAGAAAGACCGGTGGACAAATATTTCTGAAAATTGGACGTGAGCCTTCTGATCACCGGTGAGTTAGTCTAAGAGTCCTCTTAGACCTGTTTCTGTCTGTGGGCCCTAAGAACTAGTGGAAGGCTGGACCCAGCACAACTTCCCTAGCACGGTCAGGTCTGAGACGTCAGATCCTGACCCAGTACCTGTTTCGGATTCGGTTTCTGATATGCTAGCGTTTTGTGTTATCTGTAGTCTGTTTTGTCTGCCTGTATTGTGTATGTTTGTCCAGACCGGTAGAATGTACTGTTACCCTCCTATTGCCTGGGTCTTCATAAGTTTACTTATCGTGGTTTCCGTGGTTTCCGTCAAGTTTGTCTCATTGTCTGATCGTTCTGGTCCCTGAATGTCTCATGTGATTTTTCTTGTTATTCATTCTTCTTTTTTCAGGGTTTCTTGCTGTTACAGCACTACAGCACCGCCCAAGTGGCCACCTAAGTCACCGAGTGGACCTTGTCCAACATTCTTATCTTTCGCAGGACTTTTATTCTTATTCACTTCCATCCCCGCCACCATGGGACAGGCTTCTTCTAAGCCCACTCCCTTGTGGTGCCTTGTGGACAATTTTAAGGATTTCAGGCGACGGGCCCGAGGTTATGGGTCATCAGTCACTTCGTTTGATCTCCAGAGGCTCTGCCAAGTGGACTGGCCGGCCTTCGGAGTTGGATAGCCATCTGAGGGTTCCTTTGATTTGCAGACTGCATTCAGAGTCAGAAGTGTTGTTTATGGGAATCCTGGTTACCCTGATCAGGCCCCATACATAGATGTTTGGATAGACATTATGTCTGATGCTCCTAAGTATCTGAAAAATTGTCAGAGTAAGTCAGACTCTCTGGTGGCTGACTCTCTGCCGGCGCCTGCCTCTCATACGGTTCTTCTGGCAGAGCCAAGGAGCACTCCGGCACCTCAGAAACCCCTTGAACCTGTTCTACAGGCACATCCGGAGGATCCGGAGATCCTCAATCCCCCTCCCTATTGCTCTCCTGGTAACCCCTTTAGGCCTTCTGATTCTCGGGAGGCAGCCCCTCTTCGGAGCCCACCACATACTCGGACGGGGGCTGTCTACTACCCTCCACAGGATCCTGACCCCATCCCCGATTCGTCGCAACCTGCAGCTGTCCTGGCGCCTCTCTGAAAGATAGCCCCACCTGGGGGAGACACCCAGACCTCTTTCATGGTATATGTCCCCTTTTCAACTAGCGATCTGTATAATTGGAAATTGCAAACTCCGTCCTTCTCAGAAAAACCCCAAGGCTTGACCTCCCTTTTAGAATCCATCTTCTTCACCCACCAACCCACGTGGGAGGATTGCCAGCAACTTTTACAGGTTTTGTTCACTACAGAGGAGAAGGAACGCATTCTAAGGGAAGCTGCGAAGGGGGTCTCCGACCCCACTGGGCAGCCCACCACTGACCCCGCACGGGTACAACTTGTATTTCCCAGCACCCTACCTGACTGGAACCCCAACACACATCAAGGTAAGGAGGCTCTCCTAAGGTATCGCCAGTTATTACTCCAAGGTCTCCGGGCAGCGGCTCGCCGACCAGTTAATTTATCCAAAGTAAGTGAGGTTATTCAGACTAAAGAGGAGTCACCGGCAGCATTTTTAGAGAGGTTACTAGAATCTTATAGACTGAATACTCCCATAGACCTGGAGGACCCAAATAATCGGTGAGCCATGAATCTAGCCTTTGTTAGTCAGTCGGCCCCAGATATCAGAAAGAAATTGCAAAAACTAGAAGGGTTTGAGGGAGAGAACTTATCTAAGCTTCTCGAGATTGCCCAGAAAGTGTTCAACGACAGGGATGATGTCCAGAAGGTTATGTTTGTTGGACAAGATAAGTCATGGGGCCCGCTCGGCCGGGACTGGGACCGGGCCGGGGCCGAGGGCCAAGCCGACCCCCTGAGGGAAAGGCGGACCGGGGTCGGAGTAACTTAGAGAAGGACCAATGTGCATACTGTAAGAAGAAAGGACATTGGAAGAACATGTGCCCTGAAAAGGGCCAGGGCCCAGGGAAAAAGGCCCCACTCATTAGGTTGGAGGATGCAGAATGAGGAGGTCAGGGCTCCTACATTATGAGCCCCCAGGAGCCCAGGGTAACATTGCAAGTCGGGGGCCAACCTGTAAATTTTTTAGTGGATACGGGGGCTACTTACTCAGTTTTGCGGAGTGCCCAAGGCCCTCTATCTAAAGGAAAGGCTTTAATACAAGGAGCCACAGGAAAAGAGAAATCTTACCCTTGGACCCAGGCCAGAATTACTGACCTAGGAAAAGGGACCATCACTCATTCGTTCCTGGTTATGCCTGAATGCCCGTACCCCTTGCTGGGGAGAGACTTACTACAAAAATTACAGGCCGCCATCTCTTTTAAGGAAGGACACGCTGAACTAACTCTGGGGGCCACTCCATCTGCAATAATGAATGCTCACTTGCCCCCTCTCTGAAGAATACCTTTTACTGGAGGAGCCTGTTTTCGATCCCTCCCCTAATGCATCATTGTTAAAAGAACTGCAGTGCAGGATCCCTCGGGTGTGGGCTGAGACTCACCCACCCGGATTAGCAGCCCATCAGCCTCCTATTGTTGTGACCCTGCTGAGTTCTGCCGAGCCTATCAGCGTAAGGCAGTACCCCATCCGTCAGAAAGCTAAGTCTGGTGTAGCAGTACATATTCGAAGGCTCCTGAACGAAGGGATCTTAGTTCCCTGTCATTCGCCTTGGAATACCCCACTGCTTCCAGTTCAAAAACCGGGTACCCGAGATTACAGGCCAGTACAGGACCTCAGAGAAGTAAATAAGCGGGTTGAGATCATACACCCCACTGTTCCCAACCCGTACACCCTCCTGAGCCAACTGCCACCTAGCCACCAGGTGTACACTGTCCTTGATTTAAAGGACGTTTTCTTCACTCTCCCCCTAGCAAAGGTGAGTCAACCAATATTTGCATTTGAATGGGAGGACCCTGATGGACTGTATTCGGGCAATTAACTTGGACTAGACTGCCACAGGGATTTAAGAACTCCCCCACATTGTTTGATGAGGCCCTGAGCCGCTACAACAGATGTAGAATGTAAGTGGGCCACTGAAGATTTATTACAAGAATGAGAGGCTAAGGGATACCGGGTGTCCGCTAAGAAAGCTCAACTCTGCACCTCCCAGGCAACGTATTTGGGGTATAAGCTGCAAGGAGGTCACCGGACTCTGTCATCAAGCAGAATTGAGGCTATTTTAAAAATACCCCAACCCACCACTAAGCGGCAGGTCAGAGAGTTTCTCGGAGCCGTAGGCTACCGTAGGCTCTGGATTCCGGGATTTGCAGAGTTAGCCAAGCCCCTGTATACCAGCACTGGGGGAAAGTCTGAGGACTTGAGCTGGGGAAAAGAAGAAAAAGAGGCTTTCGAAGCCCTAAAAACAGACTTGACTACAGCCCCTGCTTTGGCTCTGCCTACTTTAGACAAGCCGTTCCAACTCTTTGTGACTGAGACTAGAGGCATAGTGAAGGGGGTCCTCACCCAGACACTAGGACCCTGGAAGAGACCTGTTGCATACCTCTCCAAAAGACTGGACTGTGTTGCAGCAGGGTGGCCTAATTGCTTGCGAGCCATTGCGGCCACGGTCATCCTCACCAAAGAAGCACTGAAGTTGACTTTAGGGTAGACTATCCAGATTATAGCCCCCCATGTGGTCGAAACCATGCTCCGCAGCCCCCCTGATCGTTGAATTTCAAATGCACGGATCACACTCAATACCAGGTTCTTCTCCTTAACCCCCCACAAGTACAATTCTTGAAAACCTCTGTTCTTAACCCAGCCACCCTTTTGCCTGATGATGGCCCTCAACAGCCATCACATGGTTGTCTCGAACTTTTGGATAACATCACCTGCCTTAGGCCAGACCTGACTGACGTCCCGTGGCCACAACTGGATGCCATACTGTACACCGATGGAAGCAGCTTCGTCGCAGAGGGAGTCAGGTATGCTGGGGCGGCAGTAGTTACCGGAGGGACTGTCATCTGGGCTCAGGCCCTGAGCCACGGAACATCAGCTCAGCGAGCCGAACTCATCGCTGTGACCCAAGCACTCCGATGGGGTAAGGAGAAGACAGTTAACATCTATACAGACAGCAGGTATGCCTTTGCTACTGCACATATTCATGGGGCACTCTATAAGGAGAGAGGATTACTCACCTCGGGCGGGAAGGAAATCAGGAACAGAAAAGAGATCCTAGCTCTCCTGGAAGCCATCTGGCTGCCTAAGAAAGTAGCTATCATACACTGTCCAGGTCACCAGAGAACTGAGTCTGAGGTGGCCCGGGGCAATGCCTTTGCCGACTGAATCGCAAAGGAAGCCGCCCGAAAACCAGTGGGGCCTATTGACATTCTTCCAGTTCTGCCCCCCAGGACGCTCTCAGACTCACCCGTCTACACCCCGGGGGAACTTGAATTAAGCAGTAAGCTAAAGGGGGTAAAAGGACCCACTGGGTGGATCCACCTCCCAGATGGACACACCCTAGTACCCAGTGCCCCAGGTCGAGAACTAGTCTCACTAGTCCATCAGAGCACCCACCTAGGAGGGACAAAGTTAATTGAACTTTTGAAAAGAGACTATTATATCCCAGGGCTACACAAAACTGCCAAAGAGGTAACAACAAGATGTCATATTTGCGCCCAAGTTAACCCTGGGCCTCCTGTTGAAGTACAAATTGGATGAAGACTCAGGAGCCAAGCCCCGGGAGAACATTGGGAATTAGACTTTACAGAAGTAAGCCCTGGAACTTTTGGATTTAAGTATCTCCTCGTGTTCATCGACACCTACTCAGGATGGACTGAAGCCTTTCTAACTAAGAGAGAAACTGCTCAGGTAGTAGCTAAGAAATTTGTATCAAAAATAGTACTCCCATTTGGCTTGCCATTAGCACTGGGGTCCGACAATGGCCCGGCGTTCATCGCCAAAACAAGTCAAACCTTAGCCAAAATGCTAGGTATTAATTGGAAACTACACTGTATATATAGACCACAGAGTTCAGGCCAGGTAGAAAGAATGAACAGGACATTAAAAGAAACTTTAACCAAGTTTAAACTTGAAACTGGCGAGAACTGGGTGAGCCTCCTCCCCTTTGCCCTTCTTAGGGTGAGATGTACCCCTTACCTCCAAGGCCTCACCCCATATGAAATCATGTTTGGGAGACCGCCACCTCTTCTATCCAAGATAGGGGTAGAAAAGGTGACTGAAATTCACAATCTGAATCCAAGTCCTTACAGGCACTACACTTGGCAAGAAAAGAGATTCAACACTTAGTCTCTGCCACCCCGGAGAGCCCTGGACAGTCACTCAAACCTCATAGCCACTCCCCTGGTGACTGGATTTGGGTAAAGAAGATACAGCCAGCCGCCCTTGAGCCCCGCTGGGACGGACCCTTTCCTGTCGTCCTCACCACTCCCACCGCAGTCAAAGTTGCTGGGAAACGCCATTGGATTCATTACACCCGCATCAAGGCTGCTCAACCACCACCAGAGACTGAGAGATGGCGTGTCCGCCCAACAGGAGACCCTCTCAAGATAAGACTCTCGTGGGTTTAATTATAATTGGATTAATTGCCATTAATAATGTAAGAGGGACCCTCATCAACCTTTGCAGGCCAGATGGGAGTTAATTAGGTCAGAAACAGGGGTTCCCATATCGGTTGATCAGACCATGTATCAGCCTACATTCCATGTAGATCTATGGGACATACTAGGAAAAAGGTTTAATACTATACCCAAGGATTTACCTAGGGGTCCAGGGGCTAGTTTTTCGACCGGCCCCTGGTATGGTTGTGGATATCCAGAACGGGAAAGAGGTGTCCAACAAGTACAATTATATATGTGCCCTAGAGAGGATCAAAGCACTTGCAATAAGCCTAATCAATATTATTGTGCCAATTGGGATTGTGAGACCATAGCCCCCTGGAAAAATACGTCCTAGTCAATCCTCTTGTACTACCGTCAATCCTCTTGTACTACCTCAGGAAAATGGAATCCTGTTATTCTCACTGTAAAACAAACGGATCCAGGGTTACTCATAACAATTCAGAAGAAACCAGTTAAGACCCCCATACATCCGACTGGGCCGAACTCATTTCTGAATCCAAGCCCACATAGGCCAAGACCTAAGCATAAGGTTACGACCCCTGCTCCAAGCCAAGAATCTACCCATCGAGCCCCTAGGATAAGAGTAACTCCTAATACTCCGCAAGATTCTATATTGAAAATGTTAACAGCGGTGTACAAGTTTGCTAATACTAGTAATCCAAATATCACAGATGATTGTTGGTTTTGCCTTAATCCGGCACCCCCATATTATGTAGGACTGGGAGCTGTTGCTGTTTGGGGAAGTAATGAAGGTACTCTAAGAAATTTGTCTGCTCCTAATAATACTGTATGGCCCTGGAGAAATCACCCAAAACTGACTCTTGGAGATCTCCAGAGACAAGGAACTTGTATACACACCTCTTCTTATCGTATTAATAATTCTACTTATAGAGAAAATTGTAATGCAACTATACAGGTGAATTCAACATCTAACAACTACTTAGCTGCTCCTAAGGGAACTTGGTTTGCTTGTAATACTGGATTAACCCCTTGTATCAACCTTAACTACTGGAGAGAAAATGCTGGATTTTGTGTCCTAGTTCATGTCATTCCTCAGGTCTACTTTTACTCTGGTGAAGGGGGTCGGGAACACTTCCAAAATCTAGGGGCCAGAGTAAAAAGGGCTCCTGTTTTAGTTCCTCTTTTAGTGGGAATAGGGATAGCAGGATCTACTGCAGTAGGAACGGCAGCCCTTGTTACCGGAAATGCTGACTATAAGGCCTTAAGCCAACAAATAAATGAAGACCTATCGACTCTTGAAAAATCTATCAATCACCTTGAGACCTCTCTTAACTCTGGCTGAAGTAGTCCTGCAGAACAGAAGGGGACTAGACCTTCTGTTCCTAAAACAAGGAGGTCTTTGCATAGCACTAGGTGAAACTTGCTGTTTTTACGCTAACTATTCTGGAATTATATGAGACAGCTTAGCGCTAATAAGACAGAGAGTTAAAGACAGAGAAGAACGACTTAAGGATGGAGAATCTTGGTATGAAGGACTTTTTAATAATATCCCTTGGTCAACAACTCTCTTGACAGCCATTACAGGCCCTCTTTTTCTAGTCATCCTGGGTTTTTTGTTCGGCCCCTGTGTAATTAATTGGATAACTGCCTATGTCAGAAAGCGGGTACGGGCAGGAAAACTCATGGTTCTCAGAACTCACTACCGGCCACTCCAGGTTGAAGATTCAATGGTTTGAATTCCCCTGAAAGCCAGTGGGGAATGTTAAGGGTGGAAAATTTTCAAGTGAGCAAACTAGCTAAGTCAGCTACAGGGAAGAAATATCTTTAGATATCAGAAGTTGTCCTACTTGCTTGTGTGTGGTTTAGGAAGTGTATTGTATAAAATATGTAGATGGCCAATGTCTGCTTCTGTAATCCATTTACTTGTTAATTAAGGGTGTTTTTCCGGGCAAAGATATGCTAAAAGCCAACTTCCACTTCTGTAATCTGCTGGCTTGTTCAGGAGACCACCAGGATATGGTCTTGAGCTTTGTCAGCTGCCCGCTCTGAAAGCTCGGGGCTGATCTCCTCTAGCCCTGCGTGGTAGAGAGTCAGTCGCCGGCCGGCTAATAAAGGCTCATAATTAATCTCAATTGGCTCCGTGGATCTCAGAATCATTCGCGCCATAACACTTAGTCACAGAGAAGCACTGCAGAGGCCAACACAATGGCAGAGTCAACTCGACCCTGAGAGAAAACCTGTCTTTCCAGCCAGGGAAGGCAGGAAGAAGTGACCCTGTGGTCTAAAGAATGTGGAAGAAATTCATGTTTATTTTTTTTCTCTGTTTTCGCTTCTCTCTTTGCAGAAAGGCAGCTATTTTTGGCATAATTGTGGGGCATGCTGGCATGTAACAGGGAAATCCCATCTTTTAGCCAGAGCACAAAGGGACCCATGGGGGCCAGAGAGTCTAGGGGACATTGGGGAGAAGAGACATCTGGGAAGGGGTCTCCCCAATTCTGCGTATGAGCAGACATGTTTTTGTGCCAGCCCAGACCTCCATAGCACTTTGAAAATGAACTAACATTGGAACGTCTACCAACAGGGGACAAGACAGGATTTGCAGTCTGATGCTAATGAGGGTGATTGCCTGTTAAAAAGGGGAAAATCAGCATCCTCCAGAGAATTTGGGAGGGGCATTTTTGCACACAGAGTCTCCCAACATAAAACAGTTTTTGCTTTGCATAGCAGTACAAAACCATAAAAAATGGCCATGCGAGCTAAAACTGTGCTGTGCTATCTTAATAATCAATGGGTAAAAATATGATGAAAAATTAGAAATTTTTCATCAAAACACTACAAACTCATGCTGTCAGTTATAAATGCATAAGGAAATGAGCAATATAGTAAAAGTAACATTAAATTTCGTACATGGTAATTGAAAACATTAACAACACAGAATTAAAATGTTTTTTGTCTTTATAAAAATGTTTATCAATAGTCGTTTGAATAGCGCTTGCCTTCTTAAGTGGTGCAATTTATTTGAAAACGTTTGTTATATTCCTTTCTAAGTTTGGATCAGCTTCCAACATTTTCTCCATGTTTTTAATGTCGTGAAAGATCTCCACGTTCCTTTAATGTGAGGCTTTTTGCTAGTGTCTCTTACTCTGGGACATCTTCATCTTTTTCATCGCAAGCAATTTCGTCATGTATTTGATAAATTCACCTTTGCTAAGTCCCTATGGCTTCATGTCTGAGTGTCTGGAATGGCAGCAAAGTTGAAATCCTGACAGTCAGCTATTTCTTTGATGATCCCATTTATGTTTGAATTGAATTTCACTTTCATTGTTTTTAGTTTTTATTTCTTTGCTACACTTTTATCTTTGTTGGCCAATTATCCTATTCAATGATCCAATTTTGTAAACTGTCAGTGGGTTTATCACTGAACGAAAAGGAGGCAACACAACTACATGCTTTGCCGTCTATGTGTGAACTACGAGATGCTTGTGACCATTCACCCAAAGACTCCAAGAAACAACATCATTGGCCACTGAGATGATACCATCTGCTATTTAGGCAGTGATTGGTGGACTGAGGAACTAGCAGTAAGTTTGCACTCATGCAATCACTCACAGTTAACATACTGGGGTAACTGAAATTTGAACCATGGTGTTAGGGTACTGATATCAACTAAACTGTGGTAACTGAAATCTCAGAATGGCCGAAGTCACTACCATATTCTATTTATTGGATGTGAATCACAGATTCTGGCTTACTTCCAAGGGGACAGAAATTAGGCTCCAACTTTTGAACAGAGGATTGTCAACGGATTTGTGGACATATTTTAAAATTACCACATTTCTAAGAAATAGTTTCACACAGTATAGAATTCTGGGTTGATGTTTCTTTTCTATTAATACTTTAAAGATACAGTTTCACCGCATTCTGGCCAAAATGATTCTTGATTAGATATCTGTGGATATCTATAATTCAAATTGTTGTTCCCTGTATCGAAAGTGTTGTTTTTCTCTGGCTGATTTCAAGATTTTTTTATCTTTGGTTTTCCGCAGTTTGATTTTGACATACTAGGCAACCTGTTTAGATTTTGCTGAGTTTCTCAAACCGGTATATTTATATCGTACATGAAATTGAGGAAGTTTTGAGCTTTTATTTCTTCAAAACTTCAAAACTCCTTTTTTTTTTTGAGCTATTTTTTCCCTTGCTTTCTGGGATGTCAATGACAAAAATATTATGTCTTTTGATACTGTCTCACTGATCCCTGACTCTGTTCATTTTGGTTTATCATTTTTCTCAGTGTTCCTCAGACTGGTTAATTTTTATTGATCTGACTTCAATTTCCTGGCTCTTTCTTCTGTTATTTCCACTCTACTAAGAAGTCTATCCATTACATTTCTTAAAAATTTCAGAAATGATATTTTTTAGTTCTGAAGTTCCCATCTAGAATTTTTATAGCTTTTTATGTGTCTGTCAAGAACTTCAGTTTCTCCAGGGATACCTCAGAGATATGGCAGGGTTCAGTTCCAGACCACCATAATAAAATAAATACCACAATAAAACAAGTTGTAATCTTTTTGCTTGTAGAGAGTATTGCCTTCCATTTGTAAAAACCACAACATCTGTGAAGCACAATAAAGTGAAATACAACAAAATGAGAGATGCCTGTCTTAAGAAAGTGGTTACTATAGCTGTTTTCAAGATTTTGTCTGATGATCCAACATTTGGGTCATTTTTGGCTGGACATGTGTTGATTATCTTATCCCTTATGAATATATTCCTGGGTCTTCGTGTGTCTAGTAATTTTGTATTGTATCCTGGACATTTTGAATATATTGTGAAATTGCAACCTCTTAAAATGCTCTGGAGAATATTGATTTTAAGCAGGCAATAAACCCAGTTAGTTGGAGACTGCAAATTCTGTCTCTCCTTCTGTGGGTGGTGATTCCAATAGCAGCTCAAGTTTCAAAACTTTTGTTCAATTCTTTGGGTCTAACCGTGCACGTGCAGCTTAGGCCTGAGCTCAGGACTTGCACCATTTTTATGAGTCAGGGGTACACTTCTCAAGCTCTCTTCTCTAAGATTCCCCAGCGTACACTGTTTGGCTCACAGGAACTTCTTGGAGTTTTTGTTGCCCATCCTGCCTTTTCATCATACAAGGATGGGATCTCCTTCAAGAAGGGCTGGGAAAGAAAAAGAAGCAAGGTATATCTATATCTATGTCCGTGTCTACCCCTATATCTATCATCTATGTATCTATTTAAAGAGAGAAAGGTCGGGTGGGGCGGGGGGGCGGGCAGGGAGAGAAAGAGAGAGAGAGAGAGAGAGAGAGAGAGAGAGAAAGAGAGAGAGAGAATAAAGAGAGATTTCCTTCTGCAATCTCTGGTTCCCAGAGACTCCATGTCTTGGTCCTCTGGCCAGAAAGAAATGGCTTTTCTGGAAGTTTTTTTTGCATGTACCAACTAAGATGTTCTGTGACGGGCCACTTTCATCTCAAAGCTGGAAGAGTTAAGAGAACAAAAACCCAAAAAACTCATTTCTGTACATATACTTCTTCAGGTTTTGACACCCCCACCCGACCAATATGCGTGCCATTATTTACTTTTCAGAGTCCCCAGGGAGCTGATAGATAACTTTGTCCAGAACTTTTGTTGCAATAAGTGGGAGAGGTAGGTTGTAGTGTACTGACTCTATCTTGGCCGACACAAGGAGCCCCAAAACTCCAAAAATTTTAAACAACGTTAGCAACAGGGAGTTTCAGAACAGTTTGTTTGGCAGGTGAAGAATCCACATGAGAAACTGTCAAACTGTACCTTTACTTCACTTGCTCCCTAATTTAACAGAACTTAACTTTAGCATTTCTTAAAGATGTTTTTAAGAATTTGATTTCTCAAAATATTATAATACTGCATTTTTGAATCCCAAATTGGCTTCCGCTGTGCATTTAAATTTGACGTAAGATATATGAAGATTAATTTGTCACTACTCTATTCAAAACACTACATGGAGCAAACCTTAGTAAGCAAAAGTATTTTGGAGACGTTTTCATAATTAGCTTAAAATCATGTATATTTTCTTTGGTTTACATGTCGGAAAAAGGTTTAGCTTATTTCAATTATAAGGAATCTTCACAATCAAAAGGATTGCTTTAAACTCACATCAAATAAGTATGCAAACTTTAATAAGAAATGTTTGATTTTAAAACATACGCTCTCTGTCTTGCTGCAGTTTTAAGACAAATCAAATTACACAGTCCGTCAGTAATACAACATCAGAAACTGTATCTGCAGTAATTAGCTGAGTAAGAGTGTGTGGAGGTTCTGAGCAGCTCTTTTGCAATATGCTATAGAAAAGAACTAGTTAACCTGTTGCTAAGCAACAATGCCTCATAGACCAGAACTTCTGGAAATCGAAGAGAGGGTAAGGGTATGAATTGTCCAAATTCACAAAGAGAAAGACTGGGTGCAGTGTACAAATGAATAGAGATCTGGGAAACTACCTTTTGAAAACTCTGCCAAGGCTATACAAGTGAGTATTTGAGAAATAAATCAAAGGCCCAGTTCTCAAGGTTTTCCATGCACACAAAACACACTGAACTCTAAGGAGTTTGCACGTGTAAAGGCCAAAAGATTAACTCCAAAATTGCTCAATAAAATCTAAATTAAAAATAATAATAAGTGAGGTTTTATTAACACACTTTCGGCGCTGTGCTATAAATTCCACCTTTCATAGGTAGTAAAAGAAAATCAACACTAAAATTTTACTAAGAGATTGTTAAGTTTCAAATCTAAAGCACATAGAATTCAGCAAAATCAAATGAAAAGGTTAGTATTTTTACAGATTTGAGCATTAGATCTTTCCCGAAATTAAATTGCTAATATTACAGAGAGAAGGTGTTTGAAAAAAAATATGAGCATTTCTGTTTTACCTCAGTTGTGAAGAGATTAAAATGTCCATCTCTCCACAGAAAATCTTAAATATGTAAATATTGGTTGTTTTCAGGTAGAACCACTGAGTAATTCTTGCTCTAAAGTCTTTCTAAACCTGGAGAAAGTATTGAATTGAAAAACAGGAGAATAGTTGGAATGGAAGATACCATTATTTCAAATCCTGCGGTTACTAAATAATTTTCTCTTTTTTGGTGCTTTTAATTAATTAATTTTTTTTTGGCTTTATTGAGGTAACTTGACAGATAAAGTTGTAATATATTTAAAGTATATAATGTGATGATTTGATATAAATATGTATTGGGTGGGAATGCTTAAGATCAATCTCATAGCAAATTTTAATTAAACAATGCAGTATTACCACCTGTAGTCGCCATGCAATATTTTAGATTCTCTGAACTTATTCATCTCATAAGTGAAAGTTTGCATCCTTTGACCAATCTCTACCCAATTACTTCTCCTCCAAACCCTGCCACCCTCTGGTAAATACCATTCTACTCTCTACTCTCTGCTTCTATAAATTCAACTTTTTTTTTTTTAAGATTTCACATAAAAGTGACATCATGCTGTATCGGTCTTTCTCTTTGGCTTTTTTGCTTAGCATAATGCCCTCCAATTTTATCTATGTTATCACAAATGGCACGATTTCCTTCTTTTACAATACTGAGTAATCTAGGAAGCAAACAGTTTTCCTAAGTTCTGTGAGCTGTTATAACAAATTAATTGAACCTCAGGAGGGGATTGTAAGAACCTCCAACTTATAGCCCAACAGTCAGAAGCACAGATAACAACCTATAACCATGTTATTGGCATCTGAGCTGAGTGAGGGGCAATTTTGTCAGGCTGAGCTTGTGGGGTCTGATGTTATCTCTAGGTAGATAGTGTCAGAATTGAGTTAAATTATGGGACACCAAGCTGGTATCACAGAATTGCTTAGAATGTGGAAAATCCACACATCTGTTTTCTGAAGAGAGTGGTGTTGTAGTGAAATATTGAAAGTAGAGGCAACAGTCAGAAGAAGGGAGTTTTACCTCTAGATCTGATATACATAGCAACTTTAAATGTCTTCAGCTCATAAGCGTCTGTCCCGTTTCTCCTAGGGGTCTCAGCTGCTCTATTACATTCCTCATTAAGTAGTGTCTTTCCCAGATCTGTACACCCTCCAGGCTTTCACAAACCAAGCCCTCTGCTTTCTGCAGACTGCTCTAACCTGGGATCCATGTGGAGATGCTTTTGGCCTTCTGTACTCTGAGTTCAAAATTAGTCTCCAATAAGTCAGATTGTTTCAAATTCACTCTGCTCTGTTCTCTCTGAAGTGAGTTTGCCTGACTGAAAGGTATATTTCATTCCCTAATTTATTTTTCGTGTGTTCTCTACTATTTACAATTAACACTTTCTAAAGTTACAGATATTTCCAGAAGCTCTCATAGGAAATTAATTATACATTAGAAAATTAAGTAAGTAACTGATAATGGCTGTCATGTAGGTCCACATGCAGATTTGGATAAAGTCACAGATTTATTACAGTAAAACACAACAGAGTTTCTTCTCATGTTGTTAGTTCGGTCATTCTTCAACATGTGTTAATGTGTGCCTACTGTATACCCAGTTTGGAGATAAAACAATGATAAAGTGGTAAAAACAATACCTGCTCTCAGGAAGCTTGCAGTGAGGAAGGAGAGACAATATACAAACAAGGATGTGAGTTGGCATGTCAAATGATAATTAGAGCTGTAAAGAGAAATGGGAAGTTAGTAGGGGGAAGTGATATATGGGGAATTCATCACCGTTCCTACTGGGCGATTACTGGAAGGGATCTAGGAAGACCTCATTGGCAGGGAAACATTTGAGCTGAGACCAGAAGAAAAGGAAGGAGACAACTGTGTGGGGTCATGGAGCAGGGATTCAAGGTGAAGAAACAGAAAATGCCAGGTTCTAGGGCAGGAATATCTTGGCACACTTAAGAACTGGCACATAAGCCTGTGAGGTGAATAAGAGAGAGCAAAGGCACAGCTGTGGAGTTAGATAAGAGAGGTGACCAGGGGTCAGAACATGTAAAACTCACAGGAGATGTACACATTATGTGGAACACTATCAAGAGTTTGAGCCAAGGGGTGATCTGACTGGATCATCTGATGCTGGGTGGAGAGCATAGTGCAGGAGTGAAGGCAGGAGGCAGGCATGGCAAGGAGAAACCACAGTCATCCTGTCAAATGCTGATGACAATTCTGTGCAGATACAATAAAGGGAAAGGGTCAAACGAGGGCATATTCTGAAGCTAGATATAGAGATTTAGGTGGTGGGGAGGAGATGAGGTGAAGTGAGGGGAAAAGTTAAGAAAGACCACAAAGCTGGGGCCTGAATGCCTGTCAGGATGGAGTTGCTGCCTTGGAAAAGGAGGAGAGCAGGTTCAGGGGGAAGTCTAGTTGGTTTGGGCACGTTAGAGGTCCATGTGGAGATGTTATGTTGGCAGCCGGGTGTGAATCTAGAATCTAGACTGTATGATAAGGTTCGGAATGAATAAATAAATGTGGAAGTCATAACAGTATAGATGTCATTTAAGCCACAAGACTGGGTGAGGTCAGCAAGGGGATGAGTCGCTGAAGAAACAAAGTGGTCCAAGAACTAAGTCTTAGGTCAAAGCAGATTGGAGAGAAATAGAAACCAGAAACGAAGGCAGACATGGAAATCCAGTGAGGTCAGAAAACAAACACAATATGCACATACACACATACACACACAAAAAATTCTGTAAAATGTACTGAGCTGGAAACTAAGTGATGGAAGCATTTTAAGAAGAGAAGGACGGACTATGCCAAATGCAGCCAATAAAGTCTGAGAGATCTTTTTAGGTTGATAGAAATGTTCTAAAATTGGATTGTGGTGACAGATGCACAACTTTGTATATTTACAAAGAAATCAAGAAATTAGATTTTAAGTGGGTGAGTTTTATGATGTGTAAATTATATGAACATGTTAACAGCTCAGTAATCCTGTTTCAAATAAATGTACTTAGCATACAGCAACTTAGCATTTCCTCTTTCAAAGAAAGTGAAAACACATGTGTGTAAAAAAGAGCATGTGCATGAGTGTTCATAATTTCTTTATTCATAATACCCCACATGTGGAGCAACACAAATGTCTATGAATTTGTAACATATTCAAACAATTTCAAATCACTCAGACCTAAACAGAGTGAACTGCTTCTCTATGCAAAAAGCATGAGTGGAATAAAACATCTCATTTTGAGCAAAAGAAACAGATATCAAAGTGCACATTGTGATTTTTCCCCATTTTACACTGTTCAGGAACTGTCCAATCTGATGGATATTAATAGAAGCCAAATCGGAGACTTCAAGTGGTGGGCGTGGAGGTGGGTATTGATTGACAAGTTCCATGGCGGTGTTTCCTGTATTAATAGACAAGTTCCATGTACAGACATACCTCCTTTTACTGAAGTTTGTTTTTTTGTAGATGTAGGGCTTTTTTTTGGTTTTTTGTTGTTTTTTTTTTACCAATCGAAAGCAAGACCTTTCACTGGCAAAAAGATTACAACTTACTTTATTGCCATAGTGGCTTTATTGTTGTGATCTGGAACAGAACCCACAATACCTCTGAGGTAGGCCTGCATAGATAGGGTTGTTGGATACCACAGGGAGGAGGTACAAGGTATTAAAACTTTATCAAGTCGTACACTTAAGGCTGCTATTTTAACTATATTTTCATTTATACGGATATAAAAACATACAGAGACAAAAGAGAATGATCAATAGATATTAACAGAGGTGAGCACATTTTATTTACAAATTTCCCTCCACTCCCCACCATGTCACTGATGACCAGTCCTGATCATCTGCTGCTGGTCAGGTTCCAGGTAGAATGTTGGGGTGTCCCCAGTGTTGTTGTGGCCTGGAGACTCCAAGGCGATGGGGCAGTCTTTGTGTGGATGGTTCATGGAGGCGCTGAGTCCTCTGAGGAGTTGGGCTTTGGGCGGATCCTTGGGGAGCTGGGCGTGGTGGAGGTAGAAGTGCTGCCCCCTGGCCTTCATCCACGCCTCACTGTCCACGTGGATGACCGTGGCTTGTCCACCTGCCATCAGCTTCTTGGTGGGTCTCTTATTTATAGTCAAATTTGTTCGGTCTGTTTGCACTCAACTCTATGGAAGACTTGAAGCACAGTAGCAAACACAGTGGCTGCCCAGATTGAGAAGTGCCAAACTCATTGACAAGTTCAGTGCAACGAAAGAGGAGCGTGTGAGGATTCAGCCATCCTTAGAAGATGCAAGGCGAGAGAAAGAGTCATTAAGCACCCAGCCTCACGACGCTTACAGAAAGATGAACTCGACCTATTCGTTGCTGAGGCAAGAAATTACTTCCCTGGTTCCAGAACTGAAGGAGGAGCGATCCAAATGCTCGTGGCAAGAGGAAGAGATGGCGGAGATGCTAAAAATGCTCAAGTTCCTGAAAGAAGTTGTGAAAATTGTTACTTCACAATAAGGTTTTCCAAACCCGCCAAAAGGCCAAGAGCCAAGACCTGATGGTCCCCAGGAGAGGTCCTGGGTCTTAACTTTAAGTAAAGCAGTGCTCTTCCCTCCTCTCCACTCAGGCCTCCCCTGCTGTGAGGCTGCCTCCTCCCACCTCCACCTCCACTTGACAGTCCCTGAGACCAGTGGATGCAGGGGAGCCTCCTCTCTGGGCTGGAGCTCCTCCTCTTCCACGTGCTGCACACAGCGGTCAGCTTCTGCATGGATGATCCCCCCAAATGTAAAGAACGTGAAGACTTCCTGGATCACACCAAGAACTGGGGGCTGCTTTATAGTCACAGAATGTTTGGATTGTCTTCCAGTAGCAATGAATGAAATGCTGTACTTAAGAGACGGATCTTTTCCTCAAATTGAATCTTCATCAAAATACATTTCTCAGTGTTTTATAGGCATTATTTATATATTAAACTTCTATATGAACACTTATATTGTATTCCCTCCTTAAGTATTGTATCTTAATTTGAAAATATATGCAGCTTTGCAATAATGACTTTTAATAATCAACAGCAATATTCTTTTCATGATGTCGCATTCCCAATATTCACCACTCATATATAATAGCACCTGTTTTTGTGTAAGTTTTCTTTTTTAAAAAAATGGAATAGATATCTTCTGGGATGTAGCTAAATGGAATGCTTAAAGAGGAATTTATATTATTTAATATTTATAAATTTATATAATAATCTCTAAATACTAAAATAATAAACATTGAATTATTGCATGATAGTTTTCTTCTTTCTTTCTTCTTTCTCCCTACAAAAATTTTTCAGTGAGAGATTTTTGACCAAGAAGAAATCCCTTTTGACATTTTGGGGAGCTCTGTATTATTGTCCCTCATCCTTCTCTCTCTCACCAGCTGATACTCCTCAGTGGAAAGCTAACAGACATCTCAGGGGTTTTCTCCCACAATTAATCTGAAGTCTGCACTGTTAATAGCTTTTGTCACAAATGATATTCCCTATCAGGCTATGAGTACAAGCTGGCAGCTGCCATGGTGGAAGGAAAACAAGAGAAGCTTTGATAACTGGGGCGGGGAGTCACAGGAGATAAATGACAGAGATAGAAATAATTTCTCTGAAAAAAATTTAAAAGAAACTCTGCTTTGGCTTATAGACAGAACAATGAAGACTTGAAAGAAAGCCCATGTCCTCATGGAGCTGACAGATTATGGAAGAAAAGCAGATTTTAAAAATGGAAATTAAATAGAAGAGATAGCCTGTGAGGTGATAATGCAGTGTCTGGAGTAGAATAAACTTGGGGGAAGGGAGCAGCAATGAGTGACAAGAGTAGACTGTAGGCTCTCCCAATGGACTGATCCCCTAGGGAAAGCCTCTCTGAGGAAGGGACACCTGAGCAGTGAAGACATCTGGGTAAGGGACAGAACAGCTAGAGCCCTGAGTGGGCATGTGTGTACTGGATGTGAGAACCAGCCTGAGGCCAGGTCTAGAGCTCAGAGAAGCAGTCACAACTATGACTTAAATGTGAAGGGTCATCAGAGAGAAGGGTTACTAAAGAAGAGAATGCACCCAAGGACTGGGTAGATTCTGTGGGTGAATTCAACAGGCCTGTTTATGGCCACAGCCCATATTAGGTTTCTCATTGTCAACAATGTTACAAAAAGCCTCAACAATGACCAACTTGAGTCTGTCCCCACATGTTGAGGTTTGAGTTGTACAAAATCCCATCTAGGTCCCTCTTCCCAACATGAGTGAAAACACCTCAGGTAGTCATAGAAGCCTGAAGAGAGCCAAGGAATGTGGTCTGTATCATTCCACAGAGTCATGGTAAATGGCAGAAAGACAGCTCTTGTTCTCAGTTTTGGAGAGATGATGCCAACCAGAGATTGACCTGGAGACTTAGCCTGTGATTGAGTTTTTAACTCCAGGATCTGCCACCAGCTCCCCTGTGGTCCTCACTATCAAATGATCTTGGGATACTAAGGCATCCCTCCAAATTTTCTTGTTTCTCAGGTCATTTCAGCCCTAATATCTTATGGAGCATTGAATCAATCCCCTCCCACTTCCCAAGACTGGGTTCTTTATTCCATGTGAGCGGCATGAATTCTTCAAGCCTGCCTGGAAATTTGGCAAGGATATTGAGGTGATGGTGCAGTAAAGCCTCAGCCACATATCTATACATGCACATATCTTTTATTTATTTATTTGTTTGTTTATTTGTTTGCTTATTTGTTTATTTATTTATTTATTTATTTAATTTTTTTAGTGACATTGGTTAAGGAAATCCAGTAAGTTTCAGGTGTACAATTTAACAGTAAGGCATAATCATATCTGTATTATATGTATTTGTATACATATATATGTACATACATATATGCTTAAAAATGCTTATACATACACATATACACATACACTTACACATACATATACACATACCTATAATGTACATACATACATATATGTATAGATAGATAGTCTTTAATAGATACAACTTCTCTAATCACATTTAAGTTATTAATAGATGTATATCTGATGATTTCCTATGCTTATGAATATTTATTTTGGGGGTCTCTTGTTCCCACGTGTCTGTTTTTTCCTCTTTCCTACTGGCAGATGTCTTCAGATATCAAGTGGTCTTTGGCTGCCAAATTCTATGTGCGTGGTAGGGAGGAAACAAGTGAGTGGGAGCTCTGTGTCCCTGGATGTGACCTGTGACTTTCAGTGCTTTTCTCTGGGTTAATTAAGTGAGGATGTACATGGACCTGGAGGAAATCAACATTGGTAGCTCCATATCTCCCACATGAATATACTGAGGTCTCCTGCCTGCTTGCAGTGAGTGACTACCAGGATTCTGGATGTTGAGCAAAGAATGAGGGAAAAGGAAGTTCAGTTTACAAGCTTTCATGATTTCTGTTCCTCAGTACAACTTACTCTTCTACTTCACCTATGCCCTCAACGTAATTTTTATGAGATTTATAAAAATTGCATGTGTTTATAAAATTGTCTTCCATTTTAATCCTTAGTAATTTATTGTATATTAAATTCTTATGAAAGCACGAAATTTTTTCCAATATGATTGTACCATTATAGCCTCCCATTATTAATGCTTAACTGTTGTAGTTGCTCCATATTATTGCCTATACTTTTTCCTCTTAGCCATTCTATGTGGTCCTATCATTGTGATTCAGCATAAATTTTCATATCTAACTAGGTTTTCACTTGTGTTTTCGTAAAGGAAAATGTTTTGTAAACTTTTTTCATAAGTTTTTGTTCAAGTGTCTATCAAGTTATTTATCCATTTTTTATTTGGCTGTGTTTCTTTTTATTATTGAGTAGTCAAACATTTCTCTCTTCTGGATAGCAGTTCTTTGTCAGTTATATGTGTGAATATTTTCTCCCAGTCTGTGACTCTCTTGTTCAACATGTTGACGGTGTTTTCTGAAATTAGTGTTGTCTCATTTATTATTATTATTTTTATTATTAGAACTTTCTCTGGCCAGAAATCCTTTGCCAACTCAAGATCGAGAAGATAGTCTCCATGTTTCTTTCAGGAACTTCATAAAATTTAACCTTTATAGTAAGATCCATGATCGATCTGAAATTGTACTTATATGTTGTGAGGTTTTGGCCAGCTTTGGGCTATGAGGGTAGTAACTAGTTGTCAAGCACCTGGCCCTAGGTAATTAAGTGACAGTAAATATTGAGTCTCCTTTCGTGTACAGTCTAGAGAGAGATGGTTTAACTCTGGATTATTTAGTTTGCATATCAAAGGCATGCTCCTGGATGAGGGAGGGCCAATTTTCCCAGGCCAGAAAGATTTTTAAGATATCAAATATGGAAGTGATGTCAGTATCCTGGCAGTGGTAAGTCATTCCTTCTTTCTCGTTCCTTCATTTAACAAGTAATTAGACATCTACAGGTGAATAAAAGTTCTTTGGCACTTCATGCCAAAGGACCAGGGGAAACTTGCCCACTGTACATTTGAAAATAAACAATAAGAACTTGTTAAGGACTGTAGGTAAAAGGAGGAAGCAAACCTGCCCCACCCACTATAGTTGGGTTATGGGGAAAATAACTACACAGTGCCGACCTGGGCAGACACTCATTCATGAGAGAGAATTTGTAGAAGTCCAATTGCCTGAGGGTAGATTCCAGTATACCACTGGAGTGGGATAGAGATAAATTTGGATGCAGAGAAAAAATAGGAATTCCCCTAGAGCTGCTCTTCTTTCCAGGGTAGTACTGCATGGGGCTAAGCAGTCCTGCAGTGACAGTGGTTACCTCTCTCACAGAGGAGGTGAAAGTGGCAACCTCGTCAATGGAGGAGATAGAAAGTGGTGAGTGACTGCCAGCCTATCCCAGTTGTGTGGGTCATGGCCAGAAAAACCCATCTCTCTGTAGCAGTACCCTGATTTCTGAAGCCAGTCTTTCATGGCTGGGGGAAAGGAAGAGAAAAAAGGAAGGAAGCAGATAAGAATATCAAAGGGTGTTATGGAACATGATTCCTGCTGTCTGCTTCAGGACATCAACAAGAAGTCCACCCAGAAGCCTCTGAGACTACCCAACTCAAGGATTTCCCCACCTGTCTGCAGGTCCTCCAATGCCCCAAGTGCTAAACCCACACCTCCCCCTACACTGCATCTGAATTCTTATGTGCACTTTTGAGTGAGGTAGTGAGAACAGGTCAGGTGATTAAAGAGCTCAGGAAAAAAAAAAAAAAAAAGAACCAGGGTCTGCGAGCTAGGTAGAAACCTCAAGTTGGAAGTATGGTGCCATCTTCTGGAAAACAAAAGATGGTTCTCCTGCAGCCAGCTTGGTGAGTTATAAGAATAAAACACAATGGTTAGGAATTCTGCCATGAGAAGGAGCAAGAAGAATGAAACAGGCCTATTATACAAGCCACAGCAAGGAATAAGTGACACATCTGAAGATAATAGGTAAAGATACTTTAAATGTAAAGCAGCAATGCAAAAATAAGAGAAGCTTTAAAAATCAGGGAAATAGATTACCGCTAAAGATATCAATGATTCTCCAACAACTGAACCCAAAGACATAGAATACTGTAGACATAGAATACTGTAATCCAGCTGATAAAGAATTGAACATGGCTGTATTAAAGTAACTCAACATGCTATTCAGTTTCACTAGGAAAAAGTTACATGACTAAATGAGCTCTTTGTGAAAGAGATAGAAATCATAAAAAGAGGACCAAACAGAAATTCTGGAGCTGAAGAATTTAATAAATGGGGTGAAGAGTATAATAGAGAGCATGTGAAGTAGAGTAGAGAAGATGGAAGATGGAATAAATGACAGAGGACGGGAATTGTGGAAAAACACAGTTACAAGAGATCAAAGAGAAAAGAATAAAAATGAGCAAAAAGCCATTTGATTAATGAGATTCAACCAAAAAGGCAGACTACAGAATAATCAAAATTCCAGAAGGGGAAAAGTGGGAGGAGGGGGCAGATATTTACTGAACAGCTAATAGCTGAAAACTTCCCCAAACTAGGGAATACTTGGACTTCCAAGTTCAATTACCTAATAGATCACTCTTTTATCTTAATGTCAAAAGACCATGTCCAAGATAAAGATAATAAAAGTATCAAAAATTAATAATAAATATAAAATACTAAAGGCTGCCGGAAAACAAAAGAGCATAATTTACAAAGAAACTTCCATTTGTCTGTAAATAAAATCTTCGGCATAAATCCTACAGGCCAGGGGTAATGTCAGAAACATGGCAGACTGAGAGATGTCCCCGGATTTCTCCCCTTGAAGCAATAATAATCTGAACAGCTAAAACTCAACAAAAAACACCCAAACTACACACCAGCATGTCTGAGCGTGGGATCTGCGCATAAGAGCTATCATAGGTCAGAACACTGAGTGTTGGGCGGTGAACTGAGAGAAACAAAGAAGCTGCCTCTAGCAGCCAGAACTCCCTGAAGGAGGAAGGGGAGAGGTGAAGGTGCGGTGAGTTCCCTGAACAGCCCTGCATGAGAGAGCTGTGAGCTCCACACGGCCAGTGGCAATTTCTCAGGGATCAGGGTAGAAAGCAGAGAAGCGGGGATGGTAGAGAAGTGGGGATGACAGAGAAACAACAGTTGATTTTTCTCAGTCACTGTTGCAAAACCGAGGCTGAACCACAGCCCCCATCCCCCAACCCAGAGGGTCCCTCTCTCCATATCCTTCGAGACCGAACACTGAGGAGCCCCAGGGGAATCTGAACAAATGCTACCAAAACTGTCGCTAACACTGACAGTGACTGAGACTGAGGATAGTGAGTGTGATTAAACATGTATAAGGAAAAAAATAGGCATTATTAACGCTTTATATATAAAGCAGGAACCTAAGAGGTTTAGATGCCACCTACTGGAAACCAAACCAAAACAAACAACAACAACAACAAAAAAAACCTCACCTTCTTTGCAATAGGCTAGAGAGACCTTTATATAATAAATCTTCTTTCTGGAAAAAAAGCAGAATACACTTCCATTAATGCCAAGGAAGAGAAATTAAACACCATGAACGACCAAGGCGACAAGGCATCTCAAAAAGAAAGAGAAAAATCTCCAGAAAATAAGCTTACAGACATAGAAATATGTGACTTAAATGATAGAGAATTCAAGATGGCAATTCTGAAAAAACTCAATGAGATCCAAAATGAGTCATATCAACAATTTCATGAATTAAAAAACAACTAGATTAGCAGAATGAATTTTTTAGTAAGGAGATTGAATCCCTTGAAAAGAACCAAATAGAACTTCTGGAGGAAACGAATACACTGCAAGAGCTGAAAAATAAAATATAAGCTTGGGAAATAGAGTTGACAAAATGGAGGAAAGCATAAGTGATATCGAAGACAAAAATCTAGAAATAAGTTAGAAGGAAGAAGAGAGAAACCGAAGAAGAAACATAATGAAAGACAAATATAAGAACTAGCTGATACCATCAGAAGAGGAAACATAAGAATAACGGGCATTCTCAAAAGAGAAGAAAAGCAGCAGAGATTAGAAAGCATTTTCGGACAAATAGTTGATGAGAACTTACCAAATCTAAGGAATGAGCTGGAGTTTAGAATTCAAGAAGTCAACAGAGCACCCAATTATCTCAATCCCCAAAGGTCTTCACCAAGACACACGGTATTAAAATTATAAAAAATCAACAACAGGAGGAAAAAAATGGCATATATAATAGAGGTTCTGTTCATCCCTCTAGCGACCAAATCTAAGTTGTGACAATAATAAGGAGCAGCAGCAAGAAAAAATAGCCTGGGATCTAGATGAACAAGCCATACGACTAGAGAGAAGTCCAGGAAACCACCCTACAATGGCAAAAGTTAGGATGGGGTGAGGACGCGGGGCTGCCCGGTCTCCAGCTGCTGAGTGAGATGGGGGCTGCAGCAGTGACAGTGGCAGAAGCCTATTAAAGGGGTCGCGTCCATGAGCAGATTTTTGTGGTGACAGACCTGCACGCTCTGAGCACCAGTGCTGATTCTGCTGCGCAAGGGGACACCAGAGACTTACAGGGAGACATTGATGGGGTGAGGTCCGGGGAGTGATTTGTCTGTACAGAAGTGTCTGTGGTATCCATTGTTCTCCGTTGAGCCCTTCCCCTTCCCAGTGTGCAGACACAGTACCGCCATAACCATGACGTCATCAAACTGGATAACAGAGGTTGCTCCACCCAGAGGATTCACTGAAACCCCACCTCCCCCAGCTCATGGTCCCACCTGAGCCACTTCCAGTTGTATCTTCAGTGAATCAGGTGCTCCTTGCTGGGCAGTGCCTAGACTCACACTGCAGACACCTAACCTTGGTTTCTGGTGTGGTCTTTTCAGGCAACTATAAGTACAGCATCTGGGGATTGCATGCTGAATCTTAACAGGTGGCCCCAGAGGGGTAGAGGCTTGGGCTGAGTCTGGCCTGCAGCTGAACTCCTCTCAGAATTGTGACACTGGACACTTACTTCACAAATCCACACTAATAAGACCAGGAAACTTAGGAGCTTTGCTCAGTACATATAAACAGATATGGAAAGGCAACCAAAATGGGAAGACAAAGAAGCAGAAACCATATGAGAGAACAGAACGGAGATCCAGATATAATGGAGTTAAGTAATCTACCAGATGCAGAGTTCAAAATACTTGTTATGAAGATGCCCAATGAATCAAGGCTCCAAATATTCATCTGATCGGCGTAACTTAAGAAAATCAAGATGTTGTACAGCTGTTTGAAGAAATAATGATGGAAAACTTCCCTAACCTGGTGAAGGAAATGGACATAAAACCCGAGGAAGCTCAGAGAATTCCAAAAATCAGAGATCCAAAGAGGCCCACACAAAGACATATCAAAAACCTACCAAAAAATAAAAGTACAGGACCAGATGGCTTCACCAGTGAATTCTACCAAACATTCAAAGAAGATTTAATACCTATTCTCTTCAAACTCTTCCAAAAATTCAAAGAGGAGGCAATACTTCCCAACTCATTTTATGAGGCCAATATTACCCGGTTACCAAAACCTGGTAAAGATAACACAAAAAAAGAAAACTATAGACCGATATCTCTCATGAACACAGATGCAAAAATCCTAAATAAGATACTAGTGAACCAAATATAGCAACATATTAAAAAGATTATGCACCACGATCAAGTTGACTTTATCCCACAGGCACAGGAATGGTTCAACATATGCAAATCAATTAATGTGATACACCACATAAACAAATTAAAAAGTAAGAATCATATGATCATATCAATAGATGCAGAAAAAGCCTTCGACAAGATACAAGATTTTTATGATCAAAACACTTAACAAAATTGGTATAGAAAGAAAGTACCTTAACATAATAAAGGCCATATATCACAAACCCTCAGCCAACATTATACTTAATGGTGAAAAACTAAAAATCTTCCCTCTAAGATCAGGAGCAAGGCAAGGCTGTCCACTATTGCCACTGTTATTCAATATAACATTGGAGGTCCTAGCACATGCAATCGGGCAAGAGAAAGATATAAAAGACATCCAAATAGGAAATGAAGAAGTCAAACTGTCACTATTTGTGGATGACATGATTCTCTATATAGAAAACCCTAAGGACTACACAAGGACACTACTAGAAACAATAAGCAAAGACAGTAAAGCTTCTGGAAACGAAATCAATGTTCAAAAATTCATAGCATTCCTATACTCTAATAAGGAAACGTCAGAAAAGGAATTGGGAAAAATAATTCCTTTTGCAATTGCAAAAATAAGAACATAATACCTAGGAATAAATCTAACGAAGCATGTGAAGGACCTATATAATTAAAACTATATAACCCTATTAAAAGAGATCAAAGAAGATACAAAGAAATGGAAAAATATTCCATGTTCTTGGGTTGGAAGAATCAACAAAGTTAAAATGATATTATCTATAGCCAATTTAATGCAATCTCCATCAAAATCCCATTGTCATTTTTTAAAGAAATAGAACAGAAAAGCATTAGATTTGTATGGAAGCACAAAAGACCCCAAATTGCCAAAGCCATCTGAGGAAAAAAAAAAAAAAAAGGAGTCTGGAGTCTGGAGACATCACTCTACTGGGCTTTAAATTATACTACAAAGCGACAATAATCAAAGCAGCATGGTATTGGCAGAAAAACAGACACACAGACCAGTGGAACAGAATCATGAGTCCAGAATTAAACCCATGTTTATATGGGCAAATAATTTTCAACAAATAAAAAACATTCAGTGGAGAATGGAAAGACTCTTCAATAAATGGTACTGGGAAAACTGGAAAGCCACCTGCAAAAGAATGAAACTAGGCTGTTATCTATTACTACACACCAAAATTAACTCAAAATGGATTAAGAACCCCAATACAGAAGATTTTATGAATTTGACCTCAAAGGCAAGGGAAGTACAAGCAAAAATAAATGAATGGGACTACATCAAACCATAAAGCTTCTGCACAGCAAAAGAAACTGTCAACAAGATACAGAGACAACCATCCCAATGGGAAAATATATTTGCAAGCAACGCCTCCAATAAGGGGCTAATATCCGAAATATACAAAGAACACATATGACTCAATAACAGCAAAAAAACCCAAATGATCTAATCAAAAAATGGGCAAAGAACCTGAACAGACACTTCTCCTAGAGGACATACAAATGGCCAACAAATATATGAAAAGATACTCAACATCACTAGCTATTAGGGAAATGCAAATCAAAACCACATCTTACACCTGTTAGAATAATCAACAGGACACATAATAACAAATGTTGGAGAGGATGTGGGGAAAAAGGAACCCTCATACACTGCTGGTGGGACTGCAAATTGGTACAGCCACTACGGAAAACAGTATGGAGGGTCCTCAAAAACTAAGAATTGATCTCTCATATGATCCAGCAATCCCTCTACTGGGTATTTACCCCAAAGACTTGAAAACTCATATCGAAAAAGATATTTGCACACTGATGTTCATAGCAGCATTATTCACAGAGGCCAGGACATGGAAGCAACTGGAGTGTCCTTCGGTAGATGGTTGGATAAAGAAGCTGGTGTACGTATATACAAAGGAATATTACTCAGCCTTAAGAATAGATGTAATACTGACATTTGCGACAACATGGTTAGACCTTGAGATAATCATGCTAAGTGAAATAAGCCAGACAGAAAAAGTTGAAAATCACATGATATCCCAGGTATATGTGGGATATAAACCTAAAAGCAGCAAATGAACAGGACAAACAAACAGAGACTCATGGACATGGACAATAGACTGGTGATTACCAGAAGGTAGAGGGGAGGCAGGAGAGGGGAGGTGCACAGTGTAACGGGGGTCAAATTGTGGTGACAGAAAGAAATCTAACTATGGGAGGTGAACACACAGTAAATATATGTGCCTTACTGTTAAAATGTTTAGTTGTAACTTATTGGATTTCATTAACCAATGCCACCATAAAACAAACAAACAAACAAACAAACAAATAAATAGAAATCCTACAGGCCAGCAGAATAGAATGACATATTCAAACTACTGAAAGATGAAAACTGCCAGCCATGAATATTCTATCTGCCAATATCCATCAGACTGAGGGAGAAATAAAGGCTTTCCCAGACAGACAAAGCTGAAGTTGAGCTCCACTAGATCTGTCTTGCAAGATATGTTGTAAGGAATTCTTCATTCTGAATCAAAAAGACACTAAACAGCAACGCAAGCACTTACTAAAGTATACGATTGGATGTGGTTCCATAGTGTAGCAGTTAGTATGACTGCTTTACATGTAGAAGGTCCTGGGTTTGCACCCCAGTGGAGCCACGGACCGTGGTCTATGGACATGCCACCTTGAACAAGCCCGATTTCTGATCTCGGAAGCTAAGCAAGGTCGGGACTGGTTAGTACTTGGATGGGGGACCCTCTAGGAAGACCAGGTGCTGTAGGCATTGAAAAAAAATAGTATACACTATACTGGAAAAGGTGAGAAATACATTGTCATATTCAGAAAAATCCAACTCTATAATTGAACATCATATTAACCACTGAACTATAGTATAAAGGTTAAAGGAAAAGAGTATTAAAATACAGCTACTGTTTACGCCATGCCACCTTGAACAAGCCTAATGTCTGATCTCAGAAGCTAAGCAGGGTCAAGCCCAGTTAGTACTTGGATGGGAGACCACCTTCGAAGACTGGGTGCTGTAAGTGTAAAAATAAAATAAAACAAAATACAGCTACTATGACTTTTTAATGAATGCACAGCATAAAAAGGTAAATTGTGACATTAAAAATATAAAATGGGAAGAAGAAAAAGGTGGAGCCATTATTGGCAAGTGAAGATAATTTGCTATTAGCATGAAATGGACTATTTTATTTACGAGCTATTTTATATAAGCCTCATGGTCCATAAGACAAATCTCTAGAACAGATTTACAACACATAAAAACAGGAAACGGAGCATAGCACCATGTGAAACTACCACACTACAAAGATTGGCAGAAACAGAGGGATAAAGAAACATTGAAAATATATATCAACTACAAAACAAATGACAAGGTGGCAGAAGTATGTTCTTACACATCCATAATCATTCTAAATGTAAACAGATTGAATTCACGAATCTAAAGGCAGAGGGTGGATGGATGGATGCAAAGTAAAACTCAGCTGTATACTGCCTACGGGAGACTAATTTCAGCTCTAAGACACACGTATGCTCAAAGTAAAGAAATTAAAGAAATTCCATGCAAGTAGAAATGAAAAGAAAGTCGCGATAGCCATACTTACAGCAGACCAAGTAGACTTAAAGCCAAAAATGGTGACATAGTCAATGAAGGTTATTATATAATAACAAAAGGATCGATACATCAAGAAGATATAAGGATCAAAAATATGTAGGCACCCAACATCAGAGCACCTAAATATATTAAGCAAATATATACAGATCTAAATAAACTACAACAATTAAATAATAGTAGGGGACTTCGGTACCTCACTTTCAACAATGGACAGATCATTCAGATATAAAATCAAGGAAACATTGGAATTGCGCCATATGTTAGATCAAATGGACCTTGACATATATAGACATTCCATCCCAAGCAGCAGAATATATTTCCCCCTGAGATTTCCCCAGTGATGAGAAAATTTACTGAGAGCAATCCCAGGCCAATATGGCCTTGCTGTAACCCTCGTGAAGGCATTGTACAGAAGGAAAGGTAATGCCATTCAAACAAGATTGGTCTCAAACTAGTATTGTTGATGCTGAATGAATCTGTGACTAGGGCACTATGCGCCCTGGCCTATCATCTAACAGATGCCATTTAAACATTTTAAATACTTGGCAAATATGCCACATCTTTGCTCCCCAAGAATTCTTCTGATTACATAGTAGCCTCTATGCTGCTATCTTAACAAGACAGAATGCATGGACCAGAGTGTCATATGTCTAGCTCTCTGGATCATATATGTTTCATTGTAATAAATAAAATTTCCTTTTTTTTCCTGACACTGTAATCCGGGTGTCAGACTCCCTGGGTTTCAATCCTAGCAATGGCACTTACTAGATGTATGACCTTTGGGCAATTTCTTAATCTCTCTGTGCCTTTTTTTCCTTATTTATAACATGGGATACTATAAGTTTTTAACTCATAGTAGTGTCATGAGGGTTAAGTTAGATAAATACATGTTTAGAACAGTGTGTGGCACAAAGAATGGGCTATAAATATTTTTTATTGTTATTATTTTTACATCACTTGATATAGCATTCTGGTAAATGTGCTAGTTTCATGAGCTCTGTCAATGAGGAAAAAAATGATGAATTGGACTTCATCAAAATTTTAAAAATTATGCCATGCAAAAAGCTTGTTTATGAGGATGAAAATATAAACTCCCAACTAGGAAACGTATATGAAAACCACAGGTTTGACAAAGGACTTGTATCTAGACTGTATAAGGAAACTCTCAAAACTCAACAATAGAAAAACAGTTTAATTAGAAAATAGACAAGAAACATGAACATATATTTCACCTAGGAAAATATATAGAAGGAAAATAGATAAACACATAATAAGTTCCCTATCAGTAGCCGCTAGAAAAATGAAAATCAAAGGCACAATAAAATATCACTATACACCTACAAGAACATCTAAAATAAATAATGCCAACACGAATAATGGTGATTGATGCACAGAATCTGAGTCTCTCATACATTTTTAATAGGAGTGTAAAATGATGCAGCCACTATACAAAATTGTTTGACAGTTCCTTATATAACTAAACATACATTTATTATATGACTCAGTACTTGCATTCTCCTAGGATTTATCCTAGAGAAATGAAAATTAAATCCACACAAAAAACTGTGCACAGCTCTATTTGCATTTTTCTTTAACTGGAAAGAACCAAAATGTCCTTCGATAGGTGAACGGTTAAGCAAACTGTGGCGTACGCATATCATGGGATACTATTCAGCCATAAACAAGCAAACTTTTGATATGTGCAACAACTTGGATGGATCTTGAACATGTAATGCTGAGTGCAAAGAGCCAGTCTCAAAAGACCACACATTGTTTGAGTCCATGTATACAAAATTCTTGATATGACAAAATTATTGTGATGGAAGACAAGTTAGTGGTTTCCAGAGGTTAAGAATGGTGGGGAAAGGGAGCGGTAGCGTGAGGGAGATCATTGTGGGGATGGAATGGATCCGTATTTAAATTGCGGTAGCAGTTACAAGAACCTGGGATAAAATAGCAGAGGATTACACAGACATGTACTGAACCCAATTTCCTAGCATCATATTGTACTAAAGTTATGTAAAATATAACAATTGGTGGGAAAAGCTGGACAAAATTTAAAGAAGCAATTTTCTTATTTTTAATGTAAATAAATGCATTTCATAAATACTTTATTGTTTGTAATAGAGTACAGAAAAAAAGGAGAAACATAGAGACAGGGAGAGACAGAGAGAGAGAGGAAGAGTGAGGAAGAGAGGGAAAGGAGAAAGATATACTGTGTATATTTTTTGGTCTACCATCAAGAGTTTGAAAACAAGTATGCCATAATAAAGACATGAGATACCCCTTGCCTGTCCTTGGTGCTCAAGGAGTCTATCTTGAGGTCATTGATACTCCCTAGCGCCCTCTGCTGTGCTGAGATGAGATCCGCTGTCTTGACAGTGGAGGTGAGCCTGCATTGAAATCCCTGGAGAGGACTTTTACGTTAAGAGCCATAGCTGGTGTCTTGACAGACTGAATGATAGGACACAATTTCCGTAAAGACTACTCAGTGAATCAAAAGATTCACAAATGGACATTTGATTATTTTCAATATTGAATGTTAGTAGATTGTAAATGTTCTCAGCACACAAACAAAAAATGGTAGCTGTGGGAGGTCATGGATGTGTTAACTAACCTTATTGTAATAATTTAACAATACATATGTATATCAAATCATCACACTGAACACTTTAGACTAACACAATATTATATGCCAATTATATCTTAACAAAGCTGGAAGAAAGAATTAAAGTTAAAAAGGAAAGTTAAAATTTAAAGGTTCTCTTGCAGCCATAAAATTAATTTAACCTAAATTATAAAATAGATTTCTTCATTACCATGAGATTCTCAGGAGGGTAATGATGATATGAGAATTTTAAGCAAGGGTATTACTTTGACCCAAAGCAGAAAATATTATTTCTAAAATTATACCAGTCAAAAGCGGATTTTTCTCCCATTCTTCACTGAACTACAATATAAAATTTAACTGCAGGCTCTTAGAGTTGTATTCTTCAAAATGAACAATATAAAAGACAAAAATAAAAGGAAAGGATACATAAAAATTATAAAATGCCTTCGTGCGGAAAGAAAAGTATTTGAAGGAAAGAGTGATAGTAACAAAAAATAAAATCACAATATATTCATTTAATCAAATACTAAATTAGAAGGCATTTATTTAAATACAATATGTTCACCTATATGTATTTTAATCATTCATAATTTTGTGTGTGTATTCTTTTTCTAATAAATTAATTTCTTTGAATTAGTTTCAAGTATGCAGCACATTGGTTAGACATCTATATAGTTCATAAAATGATCCCCCAATTGCTCCCTCCCTCCCCTGACCCTCCACCTAGCCAATGTATTAATAACTGCATTCCCTTTGCCGTGCTCCCCCTCTTCATGACCATCCATCAACTACTAATTTGTACTTCTTTAACACTTCACCCCAATCTCCCAGCCTCCCAACCCCCTTCCATCACCAAATTGTCCACTATATTTGTGAGTCTGTTTTTGATTAGTTTGTTCTTTTTGTTCCTTGGATTCTGCATATGAGTGAAATCATATGGTATTTATCTTTCTCTGACTTAACTATCTTCTAGGTCCATCAAGGCAATATCTTTCTCCATCCCCTTCCTTTTATTCTGTGTGTGTGTCCTTTAATCTGAAGTGAGTCTCTTGAAGACAGCATATGTAGGGGTCTTGTTTTCTTATCCATTCAGCCACTCTATCTTTTGGTTGGAGCACTTAATTATTTTCCCTTTGAGGTACTTGTTGATAGGAATGTGGTATTACCATTCTTTATCCCCGTTTTTGATACATGTTTTTCTTCTTAAAGAAGTCCCTCCAACATTTCCTGTACTACTGGCTTGGTGTTGGTAAATTCCCTTAGCTTATTTTTGTCTGGGAAGCTCTTTATCTGTCCTTCGACTCTAAATGATAGCTTTGCTGGATAAGGTATTCTTGGTTGTAGATCCTGGGTCTTCATCACATTGAATATCTTGTGCCAAGCCCTTCTGTCCTGCATGGTTTCTTTCGAGAAATCAGCTGCCAGTCTTATGGTTGCTCCCTTGTAGATAACTGTTTTTCTCTTGCTGCTTTTGAGATTCTCTCTTTGTATCCAACCTTGGGCATTTTAATTATGATGTGTCTTGGTGTAGGCCTCTTTGGGTTCATCTTTCTGGGGACTCTCTGAACTTCCTGGGGTTGAATGTCTATTTCCTTCACCAGATGAGAGAAGTTTTCCATTATTATTTCTTCAAATAGCACTTCAATGTGTTGTTTTCCTTCAGGTACCCCAAGGACCCGGATATTTTGACCTTTAATAGTGTGCGATAGGCTCCTTAAATTATTATTATTATAGTCTTGTCTTCTTTTTTCTTGCCATTCTGATTGAGTGTCCTCGGCTTCCCATCCTCTATATCAGTGGTTTGATCCTCTTCTCCATCCACTCTGTTTATTCCATCTAATATACTCTTCATCCCAGATAATGTGTTCTTCATTTCTGACTGGTTCTCTTTTATACTTTCCATTTCCATTTTATGTTTTTTATCTCTTTGTTGAATTCATCTACACTTCCCCTAAGTTCAACGAGCATCTTTATAACCAGTGTTTTCAACTCTGCATCTGTTAGGTTGCTTGACTCCATTATTTCTGGATCTCTGTTCTGTTCTCTCATATGGTTTCTGCTTCTTTGTCTTCCCGTTTTGGCTACTTTTCTGTGTCTGTTTCTATGTACTAAGCGAAGCTCTTAAGTCTCCTGGTCTTATTAGTGCAGCTTTGAGTGGTAGGTGTCCAGTGGCACAGTCCTGAGAGGAGTTCACCTCCAGGCCAAACTTAGCCCCTACCCCTCCGAGGTCACCTGTTAAGATTCAGCAAGCAATCCCCAGATGCTGTGCTTATTGTTGCCTCAAAAGGCCACACCAGAAGCTGAGGCTAGCTGCCACCAGTGTGAGTCTAGGCACTGCTCGGCAAGGGGCACCTGTCTAAGCAGGGACACAGCTGGATGTGGCTTGGGTGGAGCCACAAGAAGGGGGAGGCACAGTTTCAAGGATTCTGCAACCTCTATTTTCCAGTTTGATGATGTCTCAGATATGGCGGCGCTGAATCTACACACTGGAGCAGGAAGGAATAATGGATACTGAAGGCACTTCTGTACAGAGCGAGTCTCCCTTCAGCCTTCACTCCAACAGCTCAGTGTTCCCCTTTAAGTCCCTGGTGACTTCTGTGCAGTCAAACCAGTGCTCGTGCTCAGAGCAAGTATGTCCGTCGCTGCAAAAGTTCGCTCGGAGACACAGCCCCTTTAAGAGGCATCTGCTGCTGCCTCTGTCCCACTTCTCCGCTTGGGTCGGTTAGCCTTGCGTCCTCACCCGGTCCTACTTTCTGCTGTTGCAGGGTGAGTTCTTAGTTCTCTCCCTAGTTGTATGGCTTGTTCATCTAGATCCCAGGCAATTTTCCATGCTGTTTGCTTCTTGTTTCTGTCACAACTTTGAGTCGGTTGCCAGAGGGATGAACAGAGCCTCTACCATCTTCACCATTTTTTTCTGACCTGTTTTTCTTACTGAGAATTATGAGTTTTGACAAAAGCATAGATACATATATATAAACTGATATAGACATAAATAATAAATATCAATCTTATTAAGGCTTCTATATTTGAAAGAGCAGGGATGTTAAAATAATTTCATAGCAATTTATTATCTATATTTTGTTGCCAAACAGATATGAGTCCACACAATTATTTGAAATATCAAGTATCAATTTTCCAGGAAAAATAAAAGGATTTGCCTTATCAAAAATTCACAGTTGTGGGGGGTGGCTCCGTTGTGCAATGGCTCGAATTCAGCTTTACACGAGGAAGGTCCTGGATACATGACGCTAGAGGCGTCAAGGATGCGACCTGGCGTGCGCCCGTCAGCCCATGTTATCATTTAACCACAGAAGCCTAGTCCCGCATGCCTCTGTGCAGCCATACGTGCGCGGAGGGACCGAATGCTGATATCCGGAAAACATGATACAGTTAAGATAATGTAAGAGGAGTACCTGAGGACCCCTGAACGCTGTTAGAAACATGTTACCATTTGTCAGCTTTAAGCCATATGCAAATCATGGTC